>NC_135734.1:5449285-5753571 GCF_041903045.1 Epinephelus lanceolatus
TAAAATGTGTCAACTAATTATACCAAAGCCTTGTGAAAATGGGAATTTCCTGTATGAAGTTCAATGATGTAAATAATAGGGATTTAACTTGTAGGACAGTAAAGGTGTAGCCATATGTACCCATAGGCTATATTACTGATGTACACATGCACTCTGTGTTTTGTGTTTCGGTTGGTCATTTCAGTAAAGGGTAGCAGTATGATAAAAAAACTACTTACTTTGCAAGAGGGTCTTTTTTTTTTTTTTTATAAAGACCGTGTACAGTAGATCCGTCAAAGCTTGAAGTAGAAGTTACGTGGAGTACCTGAAGGCAGCATTAGCGTCATTTAGTGAAACTGTGGAGTGGATTTTGTAGCAGTGGATCCGAGTGAGATTTATTTTTTACCAATGAGTAGCATGTATAGATGCTGATGATTTGTATGATCTATCTACTAATTAGGCTTTAATTTTTAATTAAAATGTGAAGCCAAAGATCTTTTTCAACTTCTAATCTTCATAAGGCCTAATCAACATCCCAGTCCTTTACAGTGTTCTTTCATTGTAATTCCACTGAGTGGCAGCGTAGTACCATAAAACATTGAAAAATCCTTCTTAGAAGAAACACTATTGAATTTTATTATCCTCCGTGATTTAACCAGTATATAAATGGCATGGCATTAAAGATTCACACTTCGCTATTACAATTGTACATCTGATTTTGACGTTTTGATAGTATAAGCATGTCCTGGGAAATAAAACATCATATGTTAAATTTAAAAAATCACTCAATCATCGCTCAGTCATCTACTACACGATATTAGAGTGGAATTTGCTTTTTTAAATATATATTATTGTATTATTATTTAATATTCCAGTCACTATCCATTTTTTAATAAGGGATAGTAAATTAAAGGCTGAACAATAATTATAATTATATAGCCTAATTTATATCACACATGACTTGTTTACTGTCTGTTATGATTCAGGTTAAAGTAAAAATAAAAACCCCAAACACAGACTAGATCTTTTTTCCTCTGCATATGGCAAATAGTGCCTTTATGACCCAATGTACACACTATGGGACTGTTTTTTATTCATTAGAGGAGGGGGGTGACTTTTTTTCTTTTGTCTTGGACCCGACCCAATGCTTCAATTTTTTTCCTTGAGCCTTCCAGAGTGGCTGGTGAAAAAAGGCATGATTCTTCCCCCATAATAAATTAGATATTAGATTTTTAAAAACCCCTTACCCCTTGATGTTTGAAAGTTCAAAGTTGTAGAAGAAATCCTGGAGTTGAAAAAGCCTTGGTTTTTCAATCCTGCGTATGGGTTAGTTTATGCAATCAATTTCTTTTTGGCCACATTTTAAATCAGACATAGACCAAAGTGATTTTGATGAAATATCCACATGTTAAGCTCAGATTTGGTTATGGATTTGGATTTTTTTTGTTGTTTTTTTTAAGGAAGTGTTCACAACACAAATCCAAAGATAATTTCTTTCTTTCTTTTTTTTTTTTTTTTTTTTTTTTTTTTTTACAGTTTATGGCTATGATAAATGGTGGAGAAAATAAGGGTCTGTAAGGCATGTTTTTTTTTAAAAACCAGCAATAAAATAAATACAAAATACAATCATTTACATTTGTATACCCCACCCCTAAGTGAATATTACAAATGTAAGTCCCTCCCCTGTGCTTAAAAAAATTATATTTGAAATGCCTTCCCCTTTTAATAATTTTTGTACAGTTCCTAACATAACCCATTAATTTCTGTCAAGCACACACTTGAGTTAAGCCTTGAACAATATCTTTATTTGGTTTCTAAGCAGAAGCTAGAAAACACTGACAAACCTATAAATAAGTTCTGACCAACACAAATGGAGACAAAAATAACAAAGACATATTAGAGGGGAACAAAATGGAAAGAAGGAAGACTTCACAAAATATTCTGTACATCACTTTAGATGTATTTTACATTTTACCTACATGTATCCTGTATGGAGCACACTAAACTAGGGAGAAGTAGTGATCAGTATATTGTCTGTCAGTGTAATTAACTAATACTGTACACACTGTATAGAAAGCTCAACATGCTTCATAGAAAAGTATTCATGACTCTGGGTTGGTGTACTTGTTGACCACAACACACACATGCATGCATACTATTCGTGTATCTCCTATATGTTTTGGATTATTAAATTGGCAGTTCCTTCAAGTATACCGTACACAAAAACAGTAGGAACAGAAAGAATGATCCTGCACAGTACACAAGTATACACATGTAGGAATGTTGTCTGAAGTCATTTTCAGATATGAATAAAGATACACATACATTTTTTTCTGAACAAGTACAATCATTGGCAGCATATCAGCCAAATAAGCATGCAAAGTAACATGAATTTCCCATTTTGTCATATAAAAATAGAGTCCTCCCCTGCACATACTTGTAGGATTATGACAGAAATAAGGCCACATATCCATTTCCTTTCTGATACAACACATGCTTAATAATCCAGACAAATCCTGATGAATCCATTCACTGACGTTATTCTTGGCTTTACAGACCTCACCGTCTTTCTATTTTTGTGATGCTGTTAGGTTGAAACACTCCTATAGTTGTTTGCTAAGCCTACAACAAGAAACAAAAAGTTGTGACCGAACTGCACAGTTTTTGGGAGTGTGTGTGAGGAAAAGAGAGCACAGCCTGTCACAGTAAAATTAATGTGGGGTTTCTACTGAAGCACTCGCTCACTTTTGCTTGACTCATTCATGCACACAACAAAGGCATAACAAATGAAATTATAAATAAAAGAGCATGTTTGGAAAAAAGTCAGCATTCATTGCAAATCAATGTGTTTAGTCTACAGAAGCTGATGAGCCCTGACTGACAGCTGCAGGAAATATACAGCCATATATCGAACAGCAGCACTGATGAGGGAAAACTGTGCCAGTATTTCCAAAAGTAGTCGGTCTGAGTGACTTTTGACACACAACCCAACTGCCAGAAAAAAATGGTGGCATTGTACATTTCTGCAAACCATGGATGCATTACATTTCCATGTCATGGTGTAGCAGATGCATTAAAAAAAATTGTATGGACAGTGGTGGTGTGTTACTGTGAGTCAACAACTCACAAGTCTGTAAACTCTCCTTCTATTAACTCTGCCAGCTAGTCAGGTCGAGGTTTTTCAAATGTAAACATCAGTTAACATCGAGTGAAAGATGGAGAAGATGGCACCAGCTGAACCAGCATCCTGCTAGCAATTGCACAGACATTGGAAAATAAACTGGACAACCTCAGTGCTGCATCAGTTTCCAACAGGATATCAGGTACTGTAATATCTTTGATTCACAAAAACTTAGCTAAATCATGGACAGTGCCATTCAATCAAGTGATTCTTTTTCTATATGCCGATCTGACAGAGCAGAGGACTCTGGAGAGGGAAGGAGAGGAGGCGTGTGTTTTACAGTGAATAAAGACTGGTGTTATTGTGGGAATGTGAGGTGCTGTCAGGTTCCTGCAGTGGATCACTGCTATATGCCATTCAGAAGCTTCTGCAGTGCAGCGCAGCTGTCCTGTCGAAGTGGGGATGTGTGGACAGTTAAATCATGCCACAACCAGAAACCATGAATTACCAGAATCATCTGGAAACATGGGCAATTATAAAGCAGCAGCCAACAATGTAAGAAGATGTAAAAAAGATGACTAAATTACAGAGCACAAGTTAAAAGAGCTGATGGGATCATATTTTACTGGAGTTGTACCTTGCATAATTCCACGTGACAAATGATTGATTGACTGATTCGGAAAACAGTGATGGGTCCCTAAAAAAAAACGCACATTTGAAGCCTAAAAATCAGTTTTGTGGTTTGTTGGTCTTGAACAGTGGTCTGCAGCTTGGCAGCCGTCTCTCCTAGTTTTCAGGCCATCTAGCATCCCCTCCGCCTACTGATGACAAAGTCAGCTCAAGTAGGCTACTACGTCACTTCAGAAACACTGATATGATACATATGAAACATGCAAATGTATCATATTCGTGATTTGCAGAAACGTACAATGGCAACATTTTCTCCTGGCAACTGGGCTGTGACACAGCACTACATACCATGCCTCCCTCACACTTTTTGCTCTTTTTGGTGGTGTCCTCTTTCCAGTAAAAAACAAACAAAAAAAAAAACATGAAAAAAATAAAGGTGACCTGACGCTTTCACACATTCTCTGCTACATATTAAATATTCTGGCCTGTGAAATGCACAGTGACCAACTCTGTTCATTTTAAACAGGTACATGCTCCAGACGGCTTGAGAACCAGAGGCACCCACCTCATGAATGATTCATCCCAAATGACAGCCCCAGCTGGGGGAGTTACAATTTAGAGGAAGAAGGGGGACAGCAGAGAACACAGATTTGAAACCGGGGCTGAAATAGCCCGTTCTTCATGATATTATTAAATTGTATGGTGGCTGGAGGAAGTGGAGGTGTTGGAGTGGAGGATATTAAAGTCTGTTCTCCATCCCGAGCTAATTTCATGGCCATATATATTTCCTGCTTTCAGGATGTGCTTGTAAGTGCCTCCCTTCGCATCCAAGTGGGATTAGTTTCAACTTGCCGATGCTCAGTCTCTGAATGTTGACCTTGAAATGTAGAGCATTCTCCACCTCTTTACATAATGACACATTTGAATTTCATGTTTAGCATACAGTAATATACAGCATACATTTTCATGAAGTAATAAAAAGAACTGGTGTTCACTGGCTCTCAGAGGCCACAACCAGGACAGGATTTAATTTCTGCTTCTTTGTTTTTTAGATCGCCTGTGTTACTGTCAAGCCTTTGAAATGCCCTGAGAATAAACAAGGAAAGGACATCAGCCTCAGCGCTGTCGTCTTCACAACTGATGGAAATCAATTGCCTGGCTACTTCAGGATTTATTACTCTATTACAGCAGACACTCTTATCGCTGTGAGGAGGAACAGTGTCACAGAAACTGAAAGGACGGATCTGTAGACTCAACCTAAGCAGGAGAAGTTGTGTTGGCAAAGAAGTCCATAGCGGCTTCAGTCACTCATCTACAATGTTGGAATTGAAAAGTGAGGAAAAAGTGCTAAACTACATTTGTCCCTTTGATTTAAATGCAGTCTGTGGGTAATTGCAGAGTTGTGTTACACCTGCAGAGGGTGCATCATGATAGGTGTTTACAAAAGCCTGAACCAGAAATGTTAAAAGGATCAAAAGTGCTTTTTTTTTTACATTTCCAGTCCAGATCTTGTTGGAGGAATCCTCCCCACCAACGCTTGTAAATTAATGTATTCTCTTCTGGTGGGTGTCCCCATCAATTTACTGTGAAAATCCTGACTCGGTTCCTGTAAACCAACCCTGAAACCATGCAGGAATCACACACACACACACACACACACACACACACACACACACACACACACACACACAAACGCACATCTCCTTTTGCTCAAAGCTCTGACTACTATACTGCTCTGCTCGCTGCTCTCATCTCAGGCGTGCATGTTGCGTTCCTTGGGGGCCAGACTGGTGGTGGTGGTGGACATTGAGGGGGAGTCAGAAGTGGCAGGCAGAGGGGGCCGGGGTTCAATGCCACGGCTCTTCATGAAGGATAGCAGCTGGTCAGGGATCTCCGCCAGGACGTCTTTAGCCAGTCGGGCCATGCTCAGGACCTGGTTCCCTGAACGGTCGATGTAGTCCCGGAAAGGAACAAACTGGATGAAAACAGGAAAAATGGATGATGACAAAATGGAAATATATTGTAATTATAATATATTTGTTAAAGTGTTTCACCTTGTGTTTCTTGGTATGCAGTTGAAAATCTGTTTAATGTGGCAACTTAATTAATTTTATGAAATTAAGTTTTGCTTTGATATTCCTTAGATTTGTGCATGGCAAGATAGAGATTCTTTCTGTTATCTTTTTATAATCATAATAATAACTTTAATTTATATAGCGCCTTTCAAGAAACCCAAGGTCACTTTACAATACATAGTAATGAAACAATAACACCAACAGAACAGTACAATACAACACAAGCAGTACAGAAAAGCAACAAAACTACAACAAACAACAGAAGAAGGCAGAGAAACTGTGATGGTACACTGGGCATGAGATGGATTATTGAATTAAAAAGCTATGGTGAACAGATGAGTTTTTAAGGTGGATTTGAAAATGTCCAGTGAAGGGGCGTTGCGGATTACAGGGGGGGAGAGAGTTCCAGAGGGTGGGGGCAGCGACGCTGAAGGCCCGGTCACCAAAAGTTCGGAGGCAGGAGTGAGGGATGAAGAGTAGGCCGGAGTCAGAGGAGCGCAGAGATCTGGACGGAGTGTAGGGGTGGAGGAGGTCAGTAGGTTATGTACTGTGGAGTGTGGGCATGGAGGGACTTGTAGGTGAGGAGGAGGATTTTGTAGATTATGCGGGACTTGACTGGGAGCCAGTGCAGATGGATGAGGGTGGGGGTGATGTGCTGCCAGGGCTTGTGCGGGTGAGGACCCTGGCAGCTGAGTTTTGTACAAATTGGAGCCTGTCCAGGGTTTTGTTGGGAACCCTGAACAGGACACCATTGCAGTACTCCAGGTGGGAAGTGATGAAGGAGTGGATGAGTGTTTCTGCAACTGAGTCTGTGAGTGATGGCCGGAGTCTAGAGATGTTTTTTCAGGTGGTGGAAAGCAGATTTGGTGACAGATTTGATGTGGGTCTGAAATGAGAGGGTGGAGTCAAGGATCACTCCCAGGTTGTGGACCTCAGCAGATAGTACGATGGTGGCACTGTCAATGGTTAGGATTAGATCCCCAACCTTCCCGAGCAGTGCCTTGGGGGCCACAACCATGAGCTCTGCCGTGTTACTGTTGAGTTTGAGTAGATTAGATGTCAACCAGGAATATTATTTCAAGGAGTCAATTGATGGTTGGTTTTGTACTGATGTAGAGCTGGGTGTCGTCGGCATATGAATGGAAGTTGAGACCATGGTGGCGGATGATTTTGCCTAACGGGAGCATGTAAAACTGAAAAATTGATATGCTTTACACAAAATTTTTTCTAGTTAAAATTTTAATATTGGCCTTTGTTTGCAGTTGAATGTTGAGGTGACATTGGGTATGTTTACATGCACACTTATATTCTGAATATGACAATATTCTGAATTTGATAAGGGTCATGGAAACAGCATATTCCGTTTAGATATTCTGAATTTAGTATTTTCTGATTAAGATGTGGGATATGCCAATATTATTATAGGTTTTAATAGCATTATTAGGGCATGTATACAGAGCATTTGGAATATGCATGTCAACTGGGGTTTTTTACTGCAGTTTGCGACGCATGGCTTCTTGTCTGTTTCTGCTTGCCAGTCCACTCTGTGCCTTGTCATGGACACATTGTATACAAACCAACTTGCAGGCAGTTTGCAAAGCCGAGGCTGGGATGCATGCCCAAAGGATAGGGAGTCCTACAACTGTTAACAAAGTATATTTGCAAATATTGTTTAAAACCCTGCATCGAGAATAAAATGTCCCTGTTTTTCACCAATCCAAAGTCAGCTCGCTGCAGATTTTTGCTGGTCACACTGAAGAACATCAGATCTGTGACTCATGAGCATTACAGGGCTGAGCCTATGTAGAATAAACTTTACCTGGACGATGTCTCTCTCAGCAAAGCGTCCCCTGGAGGACACTCTGACCTCATCTCCATCCAGCTCTTCCATAGCTGCAGACAACAAACACATTTAACTGTAAGGTAGGCATAATATACTATACATCCTACGTGTATTTTGAACAAATTAGACACGCTGCTGTTGGGGCGGTTTTCAAAAACCGTTCATGCGTTTTCCTACGAAAAGTAATGCACCCAAATTCATACATATTCCACATATTTTTGAAGGCTGCTATCACATACGAATGCACTGATGGGAGTAAACATGGAAGCCGTCCCGAGCGCTCTTGGGAAACACAGGACTTTCCCCTGGGATTTTCCCTAGAAGATGCATGTTCGGAACTGTATAACTTTGAGTGAACTTTGAGTTATTTTAAGGTAAATCCTCACAATGTTTCTTTTCCCTAAACTTAACCACATTAACTTTTCTTGCCTAAAACTAAAGAAGCCCAACCATGTTTTCTTTCCAAAACCTAACCACAGTAGAGACCTGATCACACAGAAAACGTTTTAGCAGCTGGAGGCAGCTTTTTGCTCACTGTTTTTGCATGTGGTCACGACAACAAGTTTACAGTTGGTAAATAATGGAGAAGAAACTGGTGGATACCCAGAGCTATACGACTTTACAAACTGCACTTACCGCCATCTCGATAGAAAACAGCAGCCGTGGAAGCATATAAGTGCAGTACTTGAAACAGCCATCATGGAGGCGAAGCTCCTGGACCAGCTGGTGGTCCTCCTGTGATCCAATCTCTTTTTTAGGGTCTCATGTACCCACACAGATCTCTGTTTCCCTGTGCCCAACAAACTATTTGCTAACAGCCTCTCACCCTCAACCAGAGCTACAGCAAGTACCCTCTATCTGTCCATTTTAGGAACTAGATACTAATTACTTTGAGATAAAAACTGGAAACAATTAAAAGGAGAAGCAGGCATATTTTTACATGTGGCATTCAATTAAAAACACAAAAGGCAGTGTGGTACACCTCATGTTTTGCATCCTCCAAAACACTTTCTGTGTGATCAGGGCCTAACTTTACATTCGTACATAACTTTACATTAAGGACGTAATGTCATTCGTGGGCTGCTAATACGCAGGATATCATGATGGGGCAGTTATAATAGTAAAGTCCTTGCCTATCAAAGTGACACAAATACAAAATAGAAATATATTTAAAAAGCCTTTGACATTTCTGAAGTTCTGATTGCTCAGCATTTTATTGTAATATAGTCTATCCTGGGATGTGAACCGTGTAGTAAGTACGCAACGACACAAAGCTGAGATCATAAAGAAATTAATTTGCTTGTCTGTTTTCTAGCCTAGTTTCCTCATCTAATGCAAATGAGAGGCTCCTTTTAACACTGACTCTAGCTCTGTCCATGTGTAATTTTTTTTAATTTTTGAGTTTCATCTGTCCAGTGCTTATACGCTGCTTTTCCATTGTATGGTACAGCTCAACTGGAGCTAGATTAGATTAGATACTTTATTTGTCATTGTAAAAGAATTTACAACAAAATTTCATTGCACAATCAGGATGCGGCCTCATAGCTATACAAAAAGTAATAATAAATATAATAGAATCACCCTGCCATACATTCCAACACACATTCACACAGTCAACCAATCAGTCAAATCAAAACAAGTCAAGAGTGACATTTACAGTGCCATTGTGTGCATAGAGGTAGATTTCATTTAAAAAGGTGACCATTTACTTTTAAAAATGGTAATATATTGCACATGGTAATATATTGCACATAAAAAACATGAGTGCTGTATTTTCTATATTGCACAATTTTTGAGTTCATTGTTCAGTGCGGTTATGGCTGTGAGGTAAAAACTGTCCAGGAATTGTGTGGTGCGTGTTTTGATGGATCTGTATCTTCTGCCAGTGGGCAACAGTTCAAAAAGGTGATGGGCAGGGTGGAAAGAGTCTTTGAGGATGTTGTGTGACTTATGCAGACAACGTGAAGTGAAGATGTTGTTCAGGGCTGGTAGTGGGGAGTTGGTGATTTTCTCTGCAGTTTTTATGATTTTCTGCAGAGCCTTCCCATACCACACCATGATGCCATGGGTCAGGACACTCTCAGTGGTGCAGCGGTAGTAGGACATCAGCAGTTGTTGTGATAGGTTGACCTTATTGAGTGTTCTCAGGACGTATAACCATTTCTGGCCTTTTTTAACCAGCATGCTGGTATTAACTGACCATTTGAGGTCCTCTGTGATGTGAGTGCCCAGGAATTTTAGGCTTGCAACCCTCTCTACTTCCTTGCCATTGATGTGCAGTGGTGTGTATGTCTCTCTTTTATTTCTCCAGTCAATTATAAGTTCTTTGGATAGTACCTGGTACTTTTTTTAGTACCACCTCAATTCCAATTCCAAGCATGCTTAGCCGATACTAAAAGGTGGAGTTAAAACATTGCAGACCACTGATTGGTAAGAGAGAATCATCACTAGAATCATCACCTGCGCAACACAGTGCTATATACCAGCAAATGTCTACACTGTTAGCAACAAGACATTCAAACAGTGTAGGAAAAAGCATTTTAAAAAACTGAAAAATGATAATAGAGCCACTGAGAACGACAATGGCAAGAGTGGTTCCAACAGGAACCTGATGGACAGGACGTACAGCCATAGACCTGCAAACAATGGGAAGGAGGGTGGCTTGTTGGAGTCCATGATGGAACCCTACTCTCTGCTTGAAATCTTAGTTTCCTTAAGTTGGCTTTCTACTGGAAACTAACAACCAAGCCTGTTTTACTCATAAACTTGTGTAAAATCAACATTTCAACAACTGCTTTATGGAGCCCTGAGGAGCTAGCTAGGTAATTAGCTTGTGCTAATAGCTAGTGCTTTTGTTGTGCTATGTGCTGTTGTTTACGGTCATTTTTCCAGGGTTGTTGTTGCTATTTCATATTGTGTGGCAGTAGCTTGTGTAATTAACAAGTCATGTGCCATATGCGATGACAATCAGCTTCGAATTCCACCCACACTGAGGGAGTACTGTCTGATCTTACAGAAATACGTGAAATGACCATGACCTCTGAACACTGCATTAGGGTTGGGTTTAGAAAAAGATTGCGCTTTCGTCTTAAAGGAGCTATATGTAAGAAATCTAAAGCAAATAGTCATAAAATCCTCCTAATATGTCACAGAGACTAAGGAATAATGTTCATATAACATACTGATCTCAACGACAACAGTAGTACAGCCAGAATATTCACATTTAAAAAAAAATTTTATGGTCCGCAAATCTTGTTTATGTTTTGAATTTGTGTTTTGGCCTGTTGTGCCACCCACTGCCGTCTACCAGTCACGCAGTCAGTAGAGTCTCAGCATCGGTTACAGCTACGACTGAGCTACAGCAGCACGGCAAGCAGCATTAGCAGTGTCCCGGTACATAGCATTAGCAGCCGGCTCCTTACCTGTATCCCGGCAGCAGCGTTAGCAGCAGAGAAGCCGGACTTGCTCGAACGGTCCGCTGGAAGACTGAAGATCAAGGACGCGGCGATGCAGCCCTGCCACGGCAGCCGCCCGTGGGCAAACAAATCAGTCTCCAGCGAATCTACCTCGAAACTGTACGGGAGGGGGGGGGGGGCGGATGCGACTCGCGGCAGTATTTTGAATTTGAGTGCAGTAACCGTTTTGGCCACATTCTCACATACAGCGCCTTTAAATAACTATACTTGTTATGTACAGGATATAAGTACGTTGTGAAATGATGTTAAGTCCGTCATAGAATGTGACATAACTACGATAAGAATGTAAGTACGCAAAGTTATCCCGCTTAGATCCTCCTTTAAATCACAGTGTTCCACACCAGCTGAAGTGGACTGCAGTGGAGCCATGTCCCCTTTTTGAACAAGCATGGACAACTGTGAGGCAGGGAGGAAGCACAAAGCACATTTTAATCTATAAATCATATCGTTAAAGCACATATTTTGTATTCAAAGTAAACGTCATGTTCTATTAGTTATACATGTCAAAGAATCACATGAAAGCTTTATAGCTTTTACTCAGGATTTACTCAAAAATATCCGTCCTTTGGAATGGATGGGAGCTCTAAATGTCACCAAAAAATGAACAGGAAAATAAAGTTTAAATAAGGAAATATTCAGATTTTCTGATTTGATTTTCTAATGATACCATCAGCTTATAATGCATCCTACATATTATGTCAACAGAGCATTCATCTCAGAAGGTTTTCAACATACTGTTTTCTGGAGATACTTCAAAAATTTGATTGATCCATCACCCTGACCTCCTTCCTATGCAGTCTTTCTTGCTCTTTATACTACCTATGGGGTTGTAACATTAACTCCTGCCCTTTGCATGACATCAATGAACCAGGGAATTGATGTGTCAACCATGACAAACGGCCCTGACTTTCCACTGGCATTGCTCCTGTGGGGCTGGCACATATCAACACAATACATGACACCACCACATAATGTGGGGTGCTAGGAGGTCATGGTTGTTTCATGTATTTCTTTGAGATCAGGTTGGTCTAGTGGAAAACATAAAGAGTACCTGTTGAGTCAAGTAGAGCTGACCATGTAGTGGAAACACAGCAACATAGCCTAGTACTTCACCTTTCTGTGTGCGAGTAGACAGAGTATTAAGATCTATCAGTCCACAGCTAATGTGGTTCATTATTCTATCCTTTCTTTTTTTTTACAACTGTTGCAAACAAAATCTCAGTCATTAGTGGAATTCATTATAAATTAACAGCACAAAAACTTTAGCTATCTGGTTAACTTGACTTGCTTCCAGTGTAAACAAAGTCAATTGCGTCTCACAGGAAAAACAGGGAAAACGTCAGACACTACAAGTACATTATTTATTGTTGAATTCATTTCTGTTTTACCAGTCCTCCAAATAATAACTGAAATAACTCTCAATTCGTTTTAGATAACACTGATAACAAAATTTCTGCATAAGAATGTGTTGGCATGCACACAGCTGATTTGTATGCCAGTCCTATTATCTTATCTTGTGGTTAAGGTGACCAAAGGAGCAAACGTCTCACGAATCCATGAAGCCCTTCAATAAATAAATGGTGGCCTGTGTTATAAACATTCTTCTTCATAGTTTAGCCTCAACATAGTGTCTATGATGTCTGGAAATAAGACCAGAGGGAACACAAGTGCAGACGCAGCAGCTGACAAGCCATGCAAAAATCTTCAAGGACTAATAAAGAGCTCAGACCAAGGACAGGTTGGTGGTCCTTCTGTACCACATATGTTTCCTGCTGCTCTCTCAGTGGAGGAGGAAACAATAACTTATTCTGTAAACCAACCTCATTAGTGCTTATATAGGCCACAGGAAGGAAGGGAAGGTAAAGTTCCTGACTGGAAAAACATCAGAGTTCTGCATCAGTCTATTTAGAGTTTCTTATCAACAAAGCAAATCAGATGAGCAAGTGACAATCTGTGGCATTCCCAAGAGAGGGACCCTTTTCATATTTGAATTTCAAGGGAAAAGGAAGGGATAGGAAATGATACTGAGGGAGGAATGCTGATGGAGACTGGTGAGGCTCCACATGGCACACAGAAATGGCAGATGGTGATCGGGAGCAGCAGGGGAGAAGAGGAGAAGAAGAGGGAAAGGAATGGTTTAACATACATGTATAAGAGAGGGAATGGTAAAGCTGTGGACAGAGACACCAGGAAATGCATTTGCTAGAAAAAATACTGACATTCTGCAAACCAACAGTGGATACGTTGACACTTAACATTTCAACAATGCAGTAGATAGGTTTAGGCACAAAAAACACTTGGTAGGAAAAGATCATGTTTTGGCTTAAAATACCTGGTTTTGGGGCATAATCTCTGCTGGAACTGCAGCAATGTTTTGGGGAAAAAAGCAACCACTTCTTGTGGCACTAGAACTGCTGGAAAAACAGTGATGGGCTGCAACAAAACACTATTGGTGCCTAAAAAGCAGCTGGAAAAACAGCAATCATTTCCTTCATCATAGCCAGTTTTGTTTGTTGGTTATGAATAGCGGTCTGCAGTGGTTGGCAGTTTGGCAGGTGTCTCGCCTAGGTGGCACTATCCCCCTCCAACTCCAGATGACAAAGTAAGATACAGTGCGTCACTTTAGAAACACTGATATGTTGTGTATGAAATGTGCAAATTTCATATATTCTTGGTTTGTAGAAACATATAGTGCCGACATTTTCTTCTGGTGACTGGGCTGTGCCAGGACAGGATGGACAGAGGTGAAAAAGATGGACCAGAAATAAATTCTGGTAGGTGCTGAAAAAGTGGTAGTGAAGGAGGGAAAAGCTTGGCATGTTGGGGGAGGTCCATGGAGACCCTGAGCCTCACAGAAAACCCCCTGCTGCCCTGAATAACACATGAAAGGAGTATGTCTGCATATAGCTCTCCACTGTGTCTACACTCTCAAAGGCATAAGGATGTATGAAGATAACACTTCGCGCTCCAGCTCCCAGGCCCGATACACATTTCCACATACAAACACACCATTACGCTAATAGGAGCATGTGTTCAGTTCATGGTTTGTAGAGGATATGGAGGTTCTTAATGATGCAGAGAGTGGAGAAAAGATGGGCTAGAGGATTGTTACATTATTTTTAAACATAAGCATGTAATTGTCAAATTAACAGTGATAGTTTGGTTTCATCAGCATCAGCACTCATTATCTAATAACCTATAAAATACATTTAATGTATGAAAATACCTTTGTATTAAGACCACGTTTCCAAAAAACCCTGTTGTTTGTCCTCTCATCCCTGAAGAGGATACACATAATAAAGGTTGGAATAGAAGGATCTTTGACAATTATTAAATTGTTCATTAAAATTTGTCAACAAAACAATCCCTCCCCACTGTCCATTTAGTAGTTTACTTTGCCAGCCACTGTTTTCAACATCAGCACAGGACATTCTGTCTCAAGTTTATTAAAATGCAGTCACATCTCAACTAAAAACTAGAAAAGAAAATTTTAAAAATAAAATGAATAAAGAGATTATTACATTAATTTAGTTTTTAATAGCTTTTGGACAACAGTGGAGCTCTATGGCACAGAGAAGAAGATGAAGAAGAAGATATATCAGGCTTTGGATACACACACAGTAGTCTACTTGCTGGGCCTTTTTGTAATAAAAATTATAGTGTCATTACCCTTATTAATTAAAGGAGCTGTATATAACATCTAGAACATTAATAATGTCATGCTCCCTCTGTGTGTGTTGTAGTTGACAGTCCGGCCGCATGTGATCCCCAGTTTATTCCACTGGCCAGTTATTCGGGCCACTCTGCACTGCACTCATACAGCGGTAACTGCTGATAATGCCATCCCGACCCACAGCATTGTCATGGAAGCATAGCCCCCTCCAGGGGCATTATAGTGGGGGAAAAGGTGGGAATGATTATCCAGGGCTCCAATGGGAAGGGTGCCCTCGAAAAGCCTGGAATAAAAACTTTGGTTTTGTTTGCATTATTTTGTTTCTAAATAATCAGTGTCATAAACACATGAAAATTGGCTGAATAAATCATTTGAAGACTAAACTTTGTTTAAAAGAAATAGTGGAAGCTCACTGAGACTCCACTGACCCCTGAAACAAAAGTCATGTTGTTCCCATGTTGTTTGGAAAGGGAAATCAGGATTCCAAAAATGGAAAGAAAGGAGGGGGAAAGAAAGCAAACTGACTTGAAATAAAAGAAAACGATGTGTGAGAGAGGCATTGTTCAAGAAGTGCAGGGGGGCAACAGAGACTGCTTATGCATTGGGCCCAGACTCTGGTGCTACGCCCCTGGCCCCCATCATTCAGTTTCATAAGTACGTTTGTTACGTAACGTGACATAAATACAACCCCGATTCCAAAAAAGTTTGGATGCCGTGTAAAACATAAATAAAAATAGAAGGCAATCATTTGCAAATCTTTTTTGACCTATATTCAGTTGGAAAGAGACTGATATTTAATATTCAAACTCATAAACTTCATTATTATTATTTTTTGCATATTACCTGATCAAGAAAGTAGCTAAATGCTAAACCCCACAGATAAAAGATGTACACTGTCAATGTTAGAATATACTAAGTGCTGCAGTTCAAAATATGCAGAAATTACATAAAAATGAAATCACAACTTGATATCTGTGTTTGCAGATGCATGCTGTCAAAGGGTGTGCTTTTTGCCATGTTTTGATGTTATTCAAATATTTCATACTTTTCATTTTTACAGTTCAAAGTAATATATCCTTGTGCTGTAATCTGATGTTTAATATTCCTCAATTAAACAACTTCAATTCCCCACAGGAATCAACGAAAGTGAATCTGATTTTTCTGTTATCTTCAAACATTATTTGAATGAAAAATACACATATACGAACAAATTTGTGGCCCACATTTGTTCATTTTAAAACGCATCTTTCAAATACATCCTAAAATACGTGTGAAGTGTATTTTTAATGGCATGGAAAGACAAGCTGCAAGAAAAGAAGTGAAGCCAGAACAGAATGGGTTATGAATAAATTTGGCTGATCCCCACGTGGTGCTCCCAGCGGTGTGGCTCTGGCTGGGAGTGAGTGATGTGTGGAGGTCTACTCAACCAGGGAGCAGACCTGTGCAAAACTGCAGCTGAATACATTTCCAGCACCAAAATCGCAAGAGGAGACTTTGATTTATCCCCTTTACAAGCGACGTGTTTACTTTTGAAGCTATTCAAGCATCTCAGTCTCTAAATCAGGTACACATCAAGATGTTCTGCATTTTGAGTGACTGAGTGTGCATATTTTTTAGGGCTCTGAGTGGCACTGAAAGAAGGCGAGTAAAGGGAGAATCAAAGATAATTCACCAAACACAACAATGAGGCTCCGCTATTGTCACTTTAATATTCCCAGGTCTTTCCTCTTTCTACACAAACTCAGTGATTAAATTGGTAACTGAGGTAGATAAATCTATAAATAAGTTCACCACACATGTACCATCTTGTTCTCTAACTCTCTACACTCCGTTCTGTGCTTCTCCTCCTGCCATGCTCTTTCTGTTCCATTATCTCTACTGTAATTTTTCCTCCTCTGTCACACACAAGCATTGACCTCTGACCCCATTCTTAGCACAGCGCACTAAATAATAGGTCCCTATGAGGGCTGTCTATTCCTACAGCTGAATGATTTCCTGTGTTACTTCTCTTCATGGTGATTTTATTCAAATCATTTTGCCAATTAACTTTTAGAGCAACAGCTTTGAATTTCTATATTGCTGGGATGGTGAGCACATGATGAAGAGTCTCTTTTTGTATTGAGCTGTTATGTACAGCAGACTGAACTTTACATTTCATTAAGAACTTCCCTCAGCACAGATCAAACTGTCACACTGGAAGAACAAAAACAACTCATCAGCTGCTCATTTTTAGAACATAACATAACATGACTAAGCCAGGGATCAGATCCCTTCATAGTGCTACTATATAGGTGGGGCCGTACCTTTGTTGTATGTTTTTGAAGCCCTGACGAAGACCTGCAGTGATCAAACATATTAGCTGTTTAATGATTCTGCCACTACAATGAAGGCTTTTTAACATTTCCTTCCCTATTTTCAACATTTTTTGGAGTGCCTGGATTACCTTCCTGTGTATCGTTCCTGTTTTTTCCTGTTTTTCAAAGCTTTACACACAAACTCCCCAAGAAGTGCAGCACTAATGTCCAGGGCTCCATATTACAAAGAATTTGTCCCAAAGTCTGTATGCAAACTACCTAAACTGCTAACTGCATATAGGACCCCAGGGACACTGCAGAGAGTTGCAGAAAGCATGCAAGAATTTCAGACTGGAAGAGCTTACTCAGTCCCAGGTCCAGGCAGTAGAGGAGGAGACCAGAAGCCAGAGCTCAGCAAAACTCTGGTTCAGCCAAAGAGCAGGAAGAATAACAGCCTCTAAACTGAGGCAGGTTTTACAGACTAGTCTCTCACAACCATCCTTGGTCAAGTCCATGTGCTACCCAGAGGCACACAAGTTATCTACAGCTGTGACAAGGTATTAATTAGGGAAAACTGAGGGCTTGGTAAGGACATCCACAATTTCGAAGAGTCCTGGCTATGACTAGCTTTGAGGTCAGGAATAGGATTATGTAAACCAGCACACTAGAACTGTTGCTTGTTTTTTAGAAATCAGTAACTAATTCTTGCTGTGCAACTCTCTTTCTGGTATTACTGTTATGCATTACAAGTATGGATGTAAATATGAGGCAACAGCCAGAAAACATTATGAAAGACTGCAAAGTGTGGACCATGAGGGTTTTTCCTGCATGGACAGTGGACTTAGGCCCTGTGTCCACATAGTGCCTTTTTCTGAGCGCCAGAAGAAGGCCAGCGTCTTTTTTCAATTGTTCCCAATGAGGAGAGAGCGTCTGCGGCTGCCTAGGGAAAAGGCGCTGTGCCCAGCGTCTTTTTTCCGGCTGCTCCTCCTTTTTTGTGCGGCCTGAACTCTGAACTTTCCAGAGAGGCGCTGGTGTCGTCACCGGCGCTTTTTTCCAGGCAACCAATCATATCGCGGAACTCGTCACCCTGATAACCAGAAAAAATGGAGGAGAAGCTGGTGCTGGCCGTGTCCGTCTATCCGGAGTTGTATGACATGTCACACAGACATACCATAACAGAGACAATAGCTATAGCTAAAGCTGTATATATATATATATATATAAATATATATATATATATATATATATATATATATATACGTATATATTAGGGTCGTCAAAAGTATCGATACTCTGAAAAGTATCAATACTCAAACGCTGTATTCGGATACAATACTAATTTACAAAAGTATCGATACTAACAGTGCACGCCACCTCAGCGCCTGTCGGGTGCGCTCGACAGGTCCGACGGACACGCGCTGTGCAGGCAGCGTCTGGCAGGCACAGAGCCCTCGCTGCAACCCGGCTTGTTGTCGTCGCTGTGCATGCATGCACACATTTCTGTTGCTGTAATATGGCCAGCGCGGCTGCAGAAGGATCAGAGCAGCCAGTTTTGGTCAAAAATGATAAAGGAAAACGCGCTCTTTGGAAATATTTCGTCAAGTGAACACAGCATGCTGCAGACAGCAGGTACAGCCCCTCCCCTCACTAGCAGCTGAGCAGCTGGTGTCGCCAGCATCAAAGTAAAATATAACTTCTAACGTTAATATGGGAGCTAAGCAGAAACCTTTATCAGTCATGCCCGTCTGTAACATTAATAGACAATGTTAGTTTAACAGGACAACACAATTATGTGTGTCTGAAAAGTTATGTTAACTGTAAAGTCACAGATTGAAGCTGAAAAAACGTTTGGTTTCTCCCGTAACCCCTGGTTCTCTGATCACATAGTGAGGTAGAAACAGGAGCATCCTGAGCCTAAACTACCAACTCTATTTGATCAGCAACGAAAATATGGTGCCAATTCACCAGAAGCACAGAAAATAAACAGGGCTGTAGATAAATACATTTGTATGGACAGATCTTGTTTCTGGTTGTATTTTTTGGGGGGATTTTTTGTTGTTATCATTGATGTTACTGTTCTGATCTTTATTTAAAAAATGACATGCCTCTTAATTTTTTGCTGCTGTATCGAAAATGGTATAGAGTATTGAATATTTTCCTGGGTATCGATATTGAGTTTGAAATTTTAGTATTGTGACAACCCTAATATATATATATATACATATATATACAATAGTAGCTTAAGTCTTTTTTTTATTTCTTGTTTTATTTTATGGAAGTGATCAATGTAAGTGCATTTGTCCTAGAGCCGCCACGACAGTTTTTATAATGCAAATAACTCTGTTTAGATAAAACCTACAAGCTTCTCTTCCTATGACTTTTCCTAAAAATGTGTCTTGTATGTTTTCTGAAGCCTTTAAGTTACAAAAATGAAACACACTAGACTTCTGAGCATTTATACCTCCGACCGCTGCTGAAAATTATACATTTTGATACATAGAGGTAGGCTATATACATATTGCAAAACTCTATAAAAGTACACCAAAGCATACGTTTTCGTTTCTAAATATTTATTTGAAAACGAAACCATTCATACGGTCAATAAAAAAACATTTTGTTAATAATAAAAAATGAATGTAATCTCAACAGTGGCTGCGCCAGCCAGCGGGACTGCGGCTGAACCGCTTCCAATGTTCATTCATTCATTCAGTCGCGTGTTCAATGTGTGTGTGTGTGTGTGTGTGTGTGTGTGTGTGTTAGTATGTCAGAGAGGAGGAGTATCAATAAAAAAAGTTTCCACTAATTATGTTGGTGTTTATTTCTTTTATTCTTATTTTTTTTTATTAAAATGTGTAATATAGCCAACAATATTATTACCAAAAGTTAATCTAATTTATTATTGTAGAATTATAAAAAGCTGACAAATAGTGTTAATTAATCGATGTGAGACATTGGAGAGGTTGTCAGTCCTATTCTATAGTCTGTAATATTTTTTTTTATTTTATCATAACTTCTCGGAAATTACTCAAATACATTTTTGGTGTGCTTCTGAGCACACGGGCAGCATAAACAATGAAGTTACATATGTTGCGGCACTTGGAAGGGCACTGTAATCCTGGCGGTCCTAGTGTTAAGCACCATGGACAGCGCCAATGCATCTATCGCTGTAGTTCAGAGGCTCTGATGCCTGAGTCAGAGCATGTGAGCGGAGCTGGAGCTGCCTGGAGCAAGGAGTGGGAGGATTTTGTATGTATGTGCCAAAAGAGGGTATAAAAAAAAAAATCATAATTTCTTCGTCTTTTGTGTAATAAAATATTTGTAAATGAAAATGTACGCTTTGGTGTACTTTTACAGAGTTTTGCAATATGTATAGCTGTATATAGGCCTATCAAAATGTATAATTTTCAGCCGCTGCTGTGGTCAGAGGTATAAATGTTCAGATGTATTGTGTCTGTGTGTTTTAACATCTATTATTGCTTTTAATTTGCAGCTATACTTTTAATGAAGCTGACATGTCATGACAGTCAAGCACCCCCCCCTGAAATACCCTGATTGCTTCAATGATGTCATCAAAGCAAAAAAGCAAGTCTGTTGATTTCTGCCACATTGATGAGCAATTGCAACTGAGCGATGAAGCGATATCAAAGGGGCGAACCGAGCGACAGCGAAAAAAATAAAAAGTCCAGTGTGAACACACCTTTAATTAAATTAATTATTTTTCCAGCAATATATAAATTGAGAGATTTTACAGCAACACACATGTAATCAATTTTAACCCATACAGTGAGTGGTGGCAAAGTTACTAAGTACATTAACACAAATCCTAGCCTACTAATAAAACATGATGATGACTTCACCAGCTGTAACATTAAAAGATTAACACAGTATATGTATCACTATAAACCTGCAAAACTGTGCGGCTACAGGAACTGTCAAGATATTGTTGTCATAGAAACGAAAACCCTCCTGAGCGTTTTTTTTTTTTTTTTTTTGGGCGCACAGATGCTTCATCCCAGCGCTCCGCAGCGCCCTTCCAGCGCCTTTCTGCCAGGAAAAGGCGCTATGTGGACACAGGGCCTTAGGCTGAATCCAATGTGGCCATACATGGGAGTCTCACCGGATGGATTAAGACTGAGAGTAAGACTGAATAAGTAAGACAATAAAGTAAACACCACACTATTTTTACTGGCCTCTATACTTCACTCTACTGTTTGCTAACCTTTTCTGGTTTGTCTGTTAAACATGTTGAACCCCAGAAACAAACACACACACACACACACAAATTAACACACAAAAAGGCATTCTCATCTGCAGCAGAGCCGTGTACACAGCTGTGGTCTACTGGCTATGGGAAAGCAGTCTACTATCTGGGTTTTCCTGTGTTTCAGCAACCCACGTCCACATGCTAATTTGGGTGGAAAAGGTTATTTGTGTCTGCGGTGGTGGCATATATGCGGAAGTACAGTCTGTAGTTTGAGCAACAGCCCTTTAGCTGGAAAAGGTTCTTTTCAACATGTAAATATCAACACTTACGTTCTCTGGTGCATCTTAGTATGGAGCTATATTTGTGTCTTTATTACATGCGAGAAAATAAATGATATGAGAGGGAAAAAAATGTTTGACAGAAAAAAAAATATTTGAGAGAAAAAGTTTTCACACTGATAGCAAAAAATAATATTTGAGACTAAAAAAGTTTTGAGAGAAAGTATTTTGTCATAGAATATAAAAAAACAATCTGAGATTTAAAAAATGATTTGCGAGAAAAAAACTCGAAAAACTTTTTTTTACTCTCAAATATTATTTTTTGCTATCAGTGTGAAAACATTTTCTCTCTCTCAAAAAAATGTTTCTCTCAAAACATTTTTCTTCTCTCTCTCAAAACCTAAGAGGCCGTTTACACGTTGCCGGCTATTTTCATAAACGGACATTTCACCGTCTCCGTTTTCAAAAAGATCTTCGTTTACACTTACCGTGTATATATACACAAGAGCATGCCAAACCTGTAGGTGGCAGTGTAACGAGAAGCTCAAGCCTTCCATGTATCCATTGTCACCATAGCAACATAGGTCGCACTTTTTACACAGGCGCAAGTTCCGGCGCATACTGTGACGTCAGCTGCCTATAACTCCGTTTATCTCCGTTTATCTCAGTTTACATGCAAACGCGCAACCAGAGTTTTCCAAAATCTCCACTCTGGCCGGAGTTTTTAGAAAGACTCGTTTTCAGAGGAGAAATCTCCGTTTGCGTGTAAACGAAGGGCACAAACGAAGGAAGATGTCTCCGTTTATCAAAATCACTGTGTACGTGTAAACGGCCTCTAAGTCTTTGCTCTCGTGTCAGGATTTTGCTCTCACTGTGAAAATAATGTCATGGGCGGGGCCATATTCCTATTGGCCAGTCTCAATCGAATTGACAGCGAGGTGAGGATCGTCTTGGGAGTCCAATTCAACTGAATCATTCATCCACCATGGTGGATTCACCGGCATAGATGCGCTGCGTTATTTGGGAGCGGAGACTCCAATGTTTGGGTAAGATGATGACACACACAATTGATGGGTAGCTAGCTAAGCAAGCTGGTTATCAAAATCATTCCTATAATGAATCCCTTTTCTCACCTAACGTTATTTTACCGAGATTGTGTTATTAACTGCACTAGCCAGCTAGTGTTAACTTTACATCTAGCTAGGTTATCCCATTAACGTTACTTTACTACGGTGCTTTTCTCTTCCAACATTCCATGTGTGGCAGGGTGAGCGCTGCTACACCTCCGCCCTTAATTGGCATCAGCTGGGCCTAATTTCCAGTTGTCGGAGCCTAATTGCGCAGTGGTGGCACCTGCGTTATTTGGTCTTCCCCTCACGGGCACGCTCACTTCTACCTGGCGTTTACCTGGCGAGGGCTGTGTGTGGCGTGCTCCGGTTGGTGTGCTTTGTGTGTGTCGTGCTCCGGTTTCTGTACCCAAACTTGGGACTCATAAGGTAGGCATTGGTGCTGCAATGTTTGTGTACTGTTAAAGCGTATTATGGTGTCACAGCTGCCGTGACTCTTCGCTTTACAGCGGCGTTGGCTGTTCCTGTTGTGTGCAGCTTCGGAGGGGACTTTGAAAAGTGTGGTGTCTGCTCTTCCTCACTGCGAGACGGTGACTGGGTTTGAGCTGTGCGCTGTGCGCTGTGCGTTAAGCTCCCTTTGCTCCGGTAAGCTCGCTCTGTTTTTTTATTTCTACTTCTGCTAGTTGTGTTAACTTTATGTTAACAGGTTGTCCTGCTCTCTGTCCTGCTGTAGCCGAGGCCACAGCTTGTGGCTTCTTCTCCTCCTCTGCGCACTGTGTGGGGCTGCACTCCGTAGCCCGGTGACACGGGCCATCAGCTGGGCATCCTGAAGGACGGCTATCCACGGCCTCCAGCCCCGGTGTGGCCGCTCCGTTTTCCACTGCTGTTCTGCTGGTTTTCCACAGACGGATTAAAGCACACTGTAACGTGGCTGTGCATTCACGCGGCTTTGGACCTCCGTGTTATATTTGGAAGTCCGTCTCCTGTCCCCATATTTACCAGTGTACGAATCTGTGTGACCTTCTGTTGTTAAGAGTAGTCTACAGGTTTGAGTGTATTCCCTGGGGTGCAATTCCACAGGTGGCGTTGTCGGTTCATTTCCTTCTCCTCTCCATTTGGCCACACATGCATAACATTAATGTATGCATATCCACTCCCAAATAACGCAGCGCATCTGTGTCGGTGAATCCACCATGGTGGATGAATGATTCAGTTGAATTGGACTCCCAAGACGATCCTCAACTAGCTGTCAATTCGATTGAGACTGGCCAATAGGAATGTGGCCCTGCCCATGACATTATTTTCACAGTGAGAGCAAAATCCTGACACGAGAGCAGAGACTTAAGTTTTTAGAGAGAGAAGAAAAATGTTTTGAGAGAAACAAATTTTTTTTTTTGAGAGAGAGAGAAAATGTTTTCACACTGATAGCAAAAAAATATAATTTGAGAGTAAAAAGAAAGTTTTTTGAGAGTTTTTCTTCTTAGAAATCATTTTTTAAATCTCAAATAATTTTTTTTATATTCTATGACAAAATACTTTCTCTCAAAACGTTTTTAGTCTCAAATATTATTATTTTTTGCTATCACTGTGAAAACTTTTTCTCTCAAGTATTTTTTTTCTCTCATTTTTTTCCCTCTCATATAATTTATTTTCTCGCATGTAATAAAGACACAAATATAGCTCCATACTTAGTACCATGCTTTACACTGATGACTCTCTTTACAGCCATCTGAGTGCAACAGGTATCTGCAGTCTCAAATACAGGAGGCAGATCCACTGGTTACATTTTGTACAACTATCATCAGACTGTTGTAAAATAACCACTTTTTCATGTCATGTTGATTCTTTATTCTACACCATTTCTCAGTTTCTTTTCTCAGGTTGATGTGTGGCTGTGATGAGCAACATGTGTGTGGTAGACATGATTTAGGATCAAAACTTGCGTTTAGAAATAATTTACGTCCTTAGTTTCAGAAAACAAAAAGTTTCCTCTGAGAAAAACTCTCTGTGGGATTCCCAAACTGTCAGTGCGTCATGATGGGGAGAGCTCTGTGATTAAAGTGGGTAAATGTAACAAACGTGATAAGCCATGATTGTCACATCCGGAAATGATCTCCCCCTGTGCCCAAGCATGCTACGGGTGTGCCAAGTTAGCCTGGCCACAAAAGGACTAAAGGTGAATTGGCACATTCCTGAAGCACTTGGCAAGGTACACCTGACTGCGCCTGGTGGTGCTGCTTTGTTCACAATAATAAGAAACTGTGTCGAATACTTCCTTCCTTCATCTTCCTGTTGCGGTCCGGGAGGCAGACACCGTTTCCACATTTAAGACTAGACTTAAGACTTTCCTCTTTGATACAGCTTATAGTTAGGGCTGGCTCAGGCTTGCCTTGTACCAGCCCCTAGTTAGGCTGAAGCCCTGTGAGGCAAATTGTGATTTGTAATATTGGGCTTTGAAAATTGATTGATTGATTAAACAAATCAACTCATTTGATGTTGTTCACATGCAGTAAGCACAGGGATCTGTGGTTATTTTAAAACAGTGTAAGCAGCAGATCTGCCGTACATAATTGTGGCTTGACAGTTCGTAACATCACTCCAGTTAGAGACTGCAGATGGAACAGATACCTGCTGCCGTCAGGCAGCTGAAAAGAGTCACCAGTGTAAAGGCATGTAAAGGTCAGAATTGTAGGCCTACTAAAAACTCATTAATACTCCCTTTAAGTGCGAAACATAGATTTGTCTGTTTCAAATGTCACTGCCCTTTTACTTCCATGCCTCTTTTCCTTCGGCTTAAATACAGCCAATAGATTGCACTAGAGGGCAGTGTCACAAGTTTCACACAACAAATGAGGAGGTCATACCTTTGAATGGAGCGTCCTCTCCCGCCTACCGCTCCATTAGGTCCCAGGGAAGCTGAGCCTCCCTGGAATGACGATTTTGTCGCATTTATCCAATGACCGTCTCACTTTGGTGCATAAAAAAACCTGCCCAGAGCTGTCTCATAGGAATGCTTGGAGGCTCCGCGTCCACCGTGATGACACGAGAATGTATGACAGGGAGGTCGCGTTTAAAAACTGGTGATAAACAGCTGAAGTTTGAACATCATAGTCATGATGTTAAACTCATCCTAGCGCACGTTTAATGCAATGTAAATTCTTATTTTAATGTAAATTCAATAGTGCATATTTGACCATTTCTTCTATGAAATTTTAGGGGAAATTCAGCCTCCCTTGTTGTCTGAGAGCAATCGCCCCTGCTGTATAGGTATCTAACACTGAGCATAAATGAGCCCTGACAAACACTAGAGAACAGAGAGTGTTGATATTTATATGGTGAAAAAATAACTTTCTCAGCACTTGCATGCTTTGTGTAATAGTGATAACTACCCAAAACAGGCCAAACTTGACAGAGTAAAATGTAATAATAATATCAATAATAATAATAATAATAATAATAATGATAATGATAATAGTTGAGAATCTCCTCACAACATGACATCAGTAGATGAACACCATGTATTCACACTGGTATCTGTACATGTATTTATCTTAAGCTGCATTTACATTATCAATAGCAAAGTATTCATCGCTCCCACACTGCTCTAACACTTCAAATGAATCACCTTATGTTGCAATCCCTGCAATGTCAACCACCTACATTTGCACTACCATCATAAGCAAATGTATTGCAGTAACAGCACTCTAGTCATGTGACCCATTATACAATAGTTTACCTTTATCACAATTTACAGAACTGATCATACGAGTTATGAAAACCTTGCTATTGTTGCCTCTGTGCACCAGTCAAGTTCCTCTTACAGTTTACATCTATATCTGTGAAAACATGCTTCACACACATCTTCCCCTTGGCAGCACAGAGGATCTATACAATCAGCACAGTTTCAAGATCGACACCCAGATTAGTGTCACCAACTCTGTATCCGACCATATGTTTGCCCCTCTGTTCCTGAGATATGACATTGAATAATGAACAGAAAGTTATGACCTTTTGAATATAAAATGTCATCACTTCATCATTTTATTCCACTAAATATTTGTGGGAAATTTTGTCATTATCAGTGCATGTGTTCTTGAGTTATAGACAAAAAACATGTTTTGTGAGGTCACAGTGACCTTGACCTTTGGCCTTTGACCACCAAATTTTAGTCATTCTTGAGATCAAGTAGACGTTGGTGCCAATTTTGAAGAAACTCCCTCAAAGCCTTCTTAAGATATTGCGTTCCTGAGAATGAGATAGACTCAAAGTCACAATGACCTTGACCTTTGACTGTCAACCACCAAATTCTAATCATTCTTTAGTTCAAGTGGATGTTGGTGCCAATTTTGAAGAAACTCCCTCAAGGCCTTCTTAAGATATTGCATTCCTGAGAATGGGATGGACTCAAAGTCACAGTGACCTTGACCTTTGACCACCAAAATCTAACCAGTGTATTGTTGAATACAAATTTTGTGCCAAAAATTCTCAAGGTTTTCTTAAGACATTGCACTCACAAGAATGAGGATCACAGTGACCAAAACCTAATTAGTTCATCACCGGATCCAAGTGAACATTTGTGCCAAATTTGAAGAAACTCCATTCTTAGCATATGGCGTTAACAAGAATGGGACAGATGGATACGTATGGACGGATGGACGGACAACCTGAAGACATAATGCGCCAGCTGTGGCTATCACTGGCATAATAAAGCCAAGTTGTAGCAAACTACACTTTTCCTTCAACACTGAAACATTAAAGAATCTGATTATTAAATTAAAGACATGCTGTTATTGGATGGTGATTAATTTAATATCAAGCTTGCAGAAATGTTCTGTTTGAAAAGTCAAATAGGGAGTTCTGAAAAGTCTGAAAACTGCCTCTGGCTTTGGGGAAATTAAAAAGAAAATCCATGAAGTCAAAGTGTGCACTCCTCACAAAATGAGGATGGAAAACTACTAGCCCTCTGCACAACTCAGAGCTGAGCATCATACAGATTTAAAAGTGTTTTACAACTATATCAAAGCTGTTAACTTTGTACTACAGCTCATCATGACCCTGCAAACGTCCTGTGTGAAATACATCTGTTTCATTGCTAGTTAAAATGCCATGGCAACTATTAAACCCCATTGTCTGACAATCACTATTCTTTTCACATCAGGTTTCTTCTCTCCTAAAAACAATGTTGAGTGGAGGACACCTAAGAGGACACATCTCTGAGCAGTGTGTCCTCATCTAATGGAAGGAGTTCAGTTTCTAACATGTCAGAGTACACCAAGTGCTTTATCACTTTAAATAGCAGAGTGCTTCGGATCAGAGTGAAAGTAGGCATTTTAAACGATTTGTTCTGTATAAGAGGAAGGTAGAGTTTTTCTTTGAAAGGAAAAGATTTTCCCATTTCTGTGGAAACTGGTTTTGTAAACAGGTCTAGGTATAGGCACACTGTGTGCACATGTCAAAAGTCTTCATAATGCTTGCTTGTAGCTATAGGATCACTACGGCCCTGTTTAGACGACAATGGTTTCTCTAAAAATGGAAAAGTCTGTCCTTTGCATTTTAGAAAACTTATGATGACGTTATTGAAACGATCTCCGTTCACACCGAGCCGCAAAATCGAGTAACGTAAAGCTGCAGTACCGGAGGCTGCAGTTTCAGGACCGCAGTTTTAGGACCGTTTAATTTTCCGAGTGGAGGCTGAAGTTTATTTTTATTTTTTTGCTATACCCACATACTACTTTCTTATTAAATAGTTATAATCAGTGTTGGGCAGTAACGTGTAATTTGATGGATGAAGCGTAGGTAACTATACATTACCATTGCCGGTCCTCTCCACTCCTCTCACCCACACCTAAACACCCATTCTGGGATATACACAGTGTCGGCCCGCCCGGCCTGAGCTCCGCGGTCCTCTCCACTCCTCTCACCCACACTTAAGCATCTGTCCAGGGAGGGCCGCGGAGGTCAGGCCAGACGGGCCAACACTGTGTGTCCCAGAACGGGTGCTCAAGTGTGGGTGAGAAGAGCGGAGAGGACCGTGGAGGTCAGGCCTCACAGAGTTTCTTTGACCTCTCACCTCTAAATATATCTGAATGAAAATGGGTTCTGTAGGTACCCATGAGTCTCCTCTTTCCAGACATGTCCACTTTATGATTAGACTCACAAGTCAGTCTTTAGATGCTTTACGTAACTAAAGACTGATGACTTTCTCCCTGATTTTGTGTTTAGATGGGCGGATACAATTTCAGAGTTTAAAAAAACTCCCTACGTTGCAGAACCAATAGTAAATCCACAGGGTTACAAACATACATGCAGGTACATGCACTTTTTTGCATGCAACGTTTATTACAGATTTATGAATAGAAAATCTTGACACACAGTGCAGAGCTGCATCTCAAATTAATCTTCTGGTTTTCCAGCTTTCAGGTGATGTATGCCACTTCTGTGTGGCATATATTGTTGACCAGCTATCTCCCCCAAAAGCCCCCCCCCACCCGAAAAAAAGACAAAAATGGGTCTACAGTACATGGGTCTCAGAAGGTTGATTGCGTACTGCTACTTTGTCTCTTCGACCACACTGTTGTAGCAGTGCAGCACTGATTCAAAAAAATAAACCCAAACGTCAAGATCATAAATTAATTTTTTTTGCATTTATTTGATTCACAGTTAAAACATTCTGGTAAGAATTGATTCACCTTGACTTTACAATTGTTTTGAAGGGTAAAATAATGTAATTTTAAACCTGCATTTTAAAAAGTGTGATTAATCGTGATTAGCTATTGAAATACAGCGATTTGCAATTAAAAAAAAAAAAAAAAAAGTTTGACAGCATATGTATACATGTTCAGTATTGGACATGAGTCAGTTTTCCAGGAGCACCACAAAAACAAATGTGTCTTGAGTTCCTTTGAATGTCCTGGGATCATTAACCTCATCTGGACTTTTCATGCAGGCACCTATTTACTATTCTGCATTAACAGGTTGGATTTATTAGTGAATTAGGTGAATTATTCCTTTTTTGTTTTGCAGTGCTGTAGCTGAGTTTTTCTTTCTGTCTGTGGTTTAATACAGTCCCCTGATAAAAAATGAAGTGTGGATGACTGACTGATATAACGGGTATGTAAGTGAGGGTGGGTGAGGAGGATAGAGAATTTACATGTCTATGCTTTGAAGGCTTGAGAGGCATAAAATAAGCAAAAATTTGCAATGTTCATGTGTATTTGAATTATTTCAACAATGTAGCAAAACAGATAGCAACAATATGACAAGTGTTTTGGCTAAAAGGGTAATGAAATCTCTGAATGTATTTGCAAGCTCTAAATGGACTAATACACACACACACACACGCATGCACGCATGCACGCACGCACGCACGCACGCACACACACACACACACACGCACACACGCACACATGCGCGCGTGCGCGCGTGCACACACACTTACCATCAAACTCAGCAGGGCCCACTCCCACTATGATGATAGACATGGGCAGGGAGGCTGCCTGTGGAGACAGCACAGAAGGGGTGAAAGCCAGGCTACTGTTCCCCCACTCAAAAATACAAACTGTGCATATCATGCTTGAACGTACAGCATGTACACATGCCTGAGTATACCTGGCTGCAGTGAGAATAAAATGCTTTCAGACCATTTTCATGTCTTTACACTGTTCTTTGTTCAGAGCGGCCCATACACCAGAAGAAAATGTTAGAATTGTACGTTTCTGCAAACCACTAATATGTTACATTTGTGTATCATACAGTATCATATCAGCATTTCTAAAGTGTATATGACTTTGCTGACATTGTCATCAGGAGGTGGAGGGGATGGGGGATGGCATATCACCCAGCTGAGACACCTGTCAAGCTGCAGACCACTCAACAGAACCAGTTGTGATTCATTGAGGCATTGCTGTATGTCTAGTGGCTTTCTGGGGACCAAACATGAGTGCTCTGTAGTAACCAGACAAAGAATAATAATTTACATACTTCAGTAAATAATGAGTAAATATAAATCAACATTCTAGTGCACTGCACAGTACCTAAATACATTTGTCTAATGTATGGGCTTGCCAGCCATTTGAAGAAAAACAGACACAATGTGAACCAACTATGTGATTACAAAGTAAGGCATTCATCTGAAGTGACTACTGTCAACATTTAGCAGCCTGATAGCAGAAGGAATAGAGGACTTAAAATAGCAATTTGTTTTCCTACGGGGCACTTTGTAACACCGGCCGGAGGGCATTAAGGTGAATCAGTAGACACGACGTGATTAGATTTGCAAATAATGGGCATGAAACACAGTAATGTTGACACAGAAAGTTTCAATGTATCTGCTACATAATAATGTGCAAATGTAACATATGAATGGTTTGCAGAAACAATGCTAACCTTTTTCTGACAATTGGATGGACGTGACTGCACTGGTCTGCTTTCACACTGGCTGTTCCTTGTTGTTCTGGTTGGATTCTGTTGTTCTGCTTTTGTTTTCCTTTCATTAACAAAATGCATAATTTACCGCCATTGTGACATTTGGAGGAAATATGCAGAATCATGTTTAAGTGGGCACAACCATGACTTACCAAAGCATGGCCACCCATACAGGCCACAAAGACATAAAAAATAGGCTCACCTTTCCACGAACCTCTAAGAACAAAATAATGTGGCATCCAAGCAGCAAACTCAGAGGCACATAAGTGCCAAAAAGTGCAGTTCTTTGACTGGTCACCTAAGGTTGGCTCCAGAAGCCAGTCAGTCCCCATAGATCCCCATGTTATAATGCCCAACTTTACAGCAGAAATAAACATTTTACAGCCTGGTACAAAAAAAGTGTTTTGGTCTTTATAGTAAATAAAAACAACCCCCCCCCCCCCCCCCCCCCCCCCCATTTACATTTTATTAAGGCTTAAAGTTACACATAATTAAGGGTGGGCAGCTTTGAGTGACAGACTGTCCACCCACCCCAGATCCACCCCTCACTCCTCCACAGCACCACCCTCTCGCTAAAATATGGTCACTTCTGGCTCCAAAACACCAAGATGGTGATGACCAATGTACAAAACTCGAGGCTTTAAAATGGGGGTCCACAAACCAATGGGTGACATCACAGTAGCTACCTTCATCATTTTTACCGTCTACAGTGGCATCAACATGGGCTTGAATGTTAAAGTGCTTTCACATCTAACTTGTTTGGTTAAAACAAACTGAGGTTTGTTTGTCCATTAGCCCATATGATATCTACCACCAGTGTTCTCGCAGGACCAGATATAAGAAAGAGGAAAGGTTTGGATTTTAGAAACTTTAAAGCCCAAAAATTTAATATTGCATCTTTGTATGTAACTTACCATACACCAGATGTCATATCCAAATTAAGTCATACATAAATCTGTGGTTGACTGTTCTGATATTGTATAAGCCCCAAGCTGGTGAAATGGTAAAAATGTTACCAAGTGCATCTTTGATTCTATCTCAGATTGTCTGTTTTTTCCTCTTCAGTTAGAATTTAACTTCCCTGACTGGATGTTGTTTAGAGCTGAATGATATATGACAACTTGTGTTTATGTGAAATCCATCCACGTGGTGTCCTTCAATGTAGTTGTGTTTTGTGTGCAGTGCTGTGTTCACTCACGTTGACCACAGCCTCTTTGGTCTGAGCCATGTCTGAGATGACGCCGTCTGTGATCATCAGCAGTACAAAGTACTGGGAGCCATCAGTCACTTCTGCAGCACACCTACCATCATAAAAACACACACACACACACACACACACACACACACACACACACACACACAGAGGTAAGTTTGTGTGTAGACATAAAGTTCAGAGTAACATTTCTGATGTGGTTACAAAAAACACTGGCAGCAAAATCATTTTTGTTTGGTTGATGCATTTCATTTTGTGCTCCATGTGTTCAACCTCTTTTTTCCCAGTGCACTTTAAGTTATCAGAGGAAGCAACCTCTGCCAGCCCCACCCTAATCTTGCTGAGTTTCCTATAATCAGATAGCCAAAAGTAACTGAATTTGCAACATTTTTGTTTTATGATAAATCATGGCAATATTCAGAAACTGCAAAGCCAGTGGAAATAATCACAGTAAAGAAATGTGAGTTAAAGGGGAACACCACATAAATTAATTATTATAATATGTTGTTTCAAAGGCAAGAAATGTCAATTAACATTTGTGAACATAAGCTACTCTATTTCAGAGCCAGAAACCTGAGAAGTAAGTCTCAAACTTGTAATATCATCAAATAGAGTCTGGAGCTACTTCATAGACAATGAATGGTGATGACTGATTTTGTGGACCAACAGAATTTTTGTTTTCTTTTTCAAACCTTTTTCCTTGTTTGACTCATTATCAATGCCCTATGTTCCCAGGGTCATATATTCCCAGGGTCCTAAGGGTCCTAAAGCTCTATGTTTGCAGCATATTATGTTTTTTCACTTCAGTATTCTGTTAACAGACATTAACCCTCCTACTGTGTTTGGGTTAAATTTGATCCATTTCACAAGAGTATTTCATAAATATAATTCAGTTAAATCTAACCCTAAGCCTAGTTCATGTTGTATGAAGTGAATACAGAGCTGGGTTTTAAGGTCCCCCTATGTGCAATATAGACCTGGGAAACATAGAACCCAAGGAACAAATGAATGACCCCATTTGGATCATGTAAAGGTTCAGAAGATGTTACCTGCTGATTTACACAAAATCAAATGGGCTCCACACCATTCATTTGAGCATTTGAACAGAATGTACATCATGCTCTGAAGGTACAACCATCAGATAGAAAGACGATTTTCTGCAGGTTGGTCAGTGTGTGGACTGGATTTAAATATTCAGCTGATGCACACTAAAGAGCAAATGCTGAGGTCTTGCCAACACAGGCTTCTCATAATACTGTGAAATAAAACAGTGTTGTATAATACAGTATTTTTGTTGTACACTGGCTGGTGTGTGTGTGTGTGTGTGTGTGTGTAAATGTTGCTGGTAGTGTGTGTATGTGCGCCCGTGTGTGTGTGTGTGTGTGTGTGTGTGTGTTGCTGGTAATGCTAGGATCCCAGCAGGGTAAAGGAAGACCTGCTGTCTGACTCACTGTTTGATTGGCTCACACTCTCAGTCTGGCCTGAGGCTGAGAGCAGGCAAAATGGCAAACTGTCTCTCTCTTCCTGTCTGCTGGATTCCTCTCTGTCTGTCCTTCTGCCTGTCTCAACATCCCTTCCTCATGTTTTCTGTTTTCCTGCCTCTCTCATTACACACCTCCTCTTACATCCCTGATCTATCTCGCTTTCTGTCTCTATAGAATAATAGGAAAGTGTATCAACAGGTGAAACAGGAACAAATTGCGTTGTCAGTAATCCTTTAGAAGCCATTGCCTTTGTCTGTTTTGCATCCTATCTCTTAATGGGAGTGGAAGATGTAAGTGAAGAGGAAACGCATGCCAAACACCATTTTGAGACCAAACACAACAAAACTTTCAAGGATGAGACAGGCGAGGTTGAATCAGCAAAGGTGCTGTGTCCAGGTATAGGAAGCAAGCAAACACCCTCAAAGTCTTCACTAGCACTAAAAATCACCCTACTAAAGCAAGCTATCACACTGCTAATTGCATTGCAAAACATGGAAAGCCATTTACTGATGGTACTTCAGACACTTTAGGGAGCTGTCCATGCTGCACAGCATCAGCACCACGGAAATGTACAACTACAAATGGATTCTGGGAATATCAGAAGTACGGACCCATATTCTCCTTCTCGATCAATCCCAAGAGTTTTGATTGACATGAACTGGATTTATCTCTTTCTTATCCTTATTCATCACGGTAATGCAGCTGATTGAGCTCAAGAGTTAAACACTGTGGATGACAAAGTTTGCACAGCTACGGATGCAAGTGGAAAACACAGTTGTGCATGATCATGAACTTGCAGCTTCACCCGCTGGATATCTCTGTTGAAGGAGTTTAGCTGTCTCAGGAAAACTGCATTGGCTTCACCAACAGTCATATCTCTGTGAGAGGATATTCTCACACATGAAGAGTGTGCTCAGCCCCTCCCACATCAGTCTGACAACTGACCACTCCGAAGCTTGTGTGCAAATTAAAGTGAGTAAGTGTGACCCCCAGATAATGGAGCTCAGCAAGGGAAAGCAGGGCCAGGGATCACAATGACTGGTAGGCATCTTTGCATAATGGAGCATAGCATGATAATGTAGCATAATTTGCCACTTTGTCTCTCTCTCTCTTTACATTTTATCTCAGTTAAAATATAAAAATATATCTCAGTGTTTTTGTAAGGATGGCAGCCGCTTTCTTGAATAGTGTTTATATTTTTATTTGTTACACTTAATTTTCCCTTTTTGTGACACTTGCTGCCCCTGCAACACTTGGTAAATGAGGAAATGTCATTGAAAGCAGTATGCTGAAATCGGAACTGTGCATAAAATTTTCTTTTCGGAACAATTCTTAAGGGCAAAACTGATGACACATTGAGACACACTGATGAAATTACATTCTAACGAGTGAAGGTGAGTTAAAGAAAACAGGGAGAGACTGGAGTATAACTGAAACCATATTTTCAGGCCTAGGAGGTGCTCGATATTTTCAGCATATATATATCTCAAACATGAGATGAATGAAGGCTGTTAGATAAGTGTGGGACAGCTGTTCTGCACATGTACTGTGCTGTGCCCTAACAGATCAGAGGCTGTAACTCAGAGGCCCTCAAATTATTTGGCTTGCATGCTACTTTTGAAATGACCAGATTGACATGATCTATTAACAAATAACTAGAATTGCCACCTTGCGGTTGTATGCCTTGGCAAACCACTCAAGTTGCACTCATAGTTTACATCATTGTCTGTGAAAACATGGATGCTTCTCACACATCTTCCCCCTGACGGCACAGATGATCTATACAATCAGCACAGTTTCAAGATGGTCACCCAAGATGAGAGTCACCAATTCAGTATTTGACCAAATGTCTCCCTTCTGTTCCTGAGATATGGCATAAATAATGGCCAGGAAAGTGTTTTGTAAAACACACACATGTAAGTTGACCTTTTGGATTTAAATGTCATCACTTTGTTATTATATCCTATCAGAAATTTGTGTAAAATTATGGTTTATTACTTAAAACATGAACCTTTCAACCTTTGATTTTCTACCACCAAATTCTAAGTCCACATGAACGTTTGAACTGCCTTTGATGAATCTCCCTAAAAGCCTTCTTGAGATATTGCATTCATGTGACTGAGGTGGATGCAAGGTCACAGTAACCTTGACTTTTGACCAGCAAAATCTGATCAGTGCATCGTAGGGTTGAAGCTGATGTTTGTGCCAAATTTGAAGAAATTCTTCAAAGCATGAGGGACTTGAATATCTCACGATTCCAGATTATTCCATATCATTTTTGCTGGATTGTAATCAAACTGTCAGCTGCACAATGAAAACATCACTGGTAAGTTGTTTCATATCAATATATTATTATCTCTGATGACGTAAGCTTGTCATAGATGCTGACTATCTGACCTTGGTTATTGTATTAATGGCAGGCCATACATTGCTCGCACACTTGTAGTTTGCTGTCATGTGTAATTCATTATGTGTGACTTTGTTGAGTAGGCTTTATGACTGTGTTGGTGTATGGGCATCTAACATCACTGAATGTCAAACTGTGTATTCACTTGTCTTCTGTCTTTGGTTGCCTGCCCCACTAGTCTAGTCTGACTTACATTTTTATCCTTTATCCTACCCAGCCTATCTAAATTAGGCTACTGGTAAAACCCATGGTTCCAAGCATGGTTCTGAAATAGCCTATCAGCAGTTGTGCTGCTTAAATATCACTAGGTCACTGTTTAATGATAAATCCATGGCACTGTCCATGGTGCTGAAATAGCACACTTGATTGTAATCCACATTTCCCTCTGTTCCACTAAGCAGTACGGTTCAGATAAGTTCATTATTTATCAACATATTTATTTTGTTTTATTTTTTAAATTTCCATTGTGAAAAGTTGTGGATTGTAAAAATAGGGCCGTTCCATTCCGCCTTGTTTTTCATCAGCCTTCTGTTGGGGCACCTAGCACACTGATTTGATACAAAAAGGTGGAGTTAGAAGCTCTGCAGTCTGTTGATTGATCAAGAGAGATATCTTACTCAACAAGGACTTAATAACTCAATGCCATTCTTAAACATTCCATCGATTGTGACAGAGGCTCTGAACACTGAAGCCTGTTATTTTTTTGTTCTGAAATGTCAGTGTGCAACCCCGTTATGCAGACGATCAATGAGGTGGAACCTTTCCTCTGCACCAGTGGTGACAATCCTGCCCACCCTCAAGCCAGCTGTCTGTGGTGAGATCACAAAACGGATCTAGGGTTTAGGTACATGTCTGTATGGGTTATGTATGGGTTCTAAGGGTACTATACAGAAAGTGTTTGTTGGAAACGCAGATCCCCTTGGATCTGTCCTGCATCTCCATAGAGCCTATAGACTGTAAAAGGGGCCATTAGAGGTCCTTGTCCCCTCTACAATGAGCCATCAGCTCTGTGCCTCCAGTCACACACTGCCAAAGCCGAATCATAAGTTGAGTTTTAGATATTAGGAATAAAGTGAACCTGTGAAAATCTTTACAATGTAGTATCAGTCATTGATGCACAGTTTAATGTTAATGTGTTGCGTAGCCCCCATAACAGTAAAACATGAAACAAAAATATTCCACTTCCTGTATGTATTACCGTAGGCTGGATCAGGGGCGTCGTTTCAGCAAAAGCTAAGGTATGGCAATATGACATGATGTCACAGAGCTACTGATGATGGAGTTTCAAAAATATGAACTTATATAAAACTTCACTTTGGTCTTTGACCTGTCAGAAGTACATACTATGCTATTGAAAGCTGTTTCAAAGGGCATGAAGCTGTTTCTCACATTCATAATACCTCATGTCTGCATGTAATGCACGACTTGGTGAGAGCAGTGAAAACATCGGACCTATTTCGGCGCATACTTCAGCACCACGGACAGCGAGCGGACGTTTAATTATCATTAGTCATGTGTTTAACTTCACAGAAAATAAAGAAAATAAATTAATTACAAGCTCATTTCTAGAAGATAACCAAGGGGTCCGGTGTATGAAACACAGTAAAACAAACTATTTACACTCACATCACATCCCAGAAATTATTATCCATAAATGACATATCGTGCAGCATATGCATTTCATATTCTCATATTGGAGAGTCAGTGTGATCATTGTGGTAAGATATTAATATGCCATGTAGCTCCATGTCAAATTGTGAGCATGCTAATTAGTGGAAAATGTTTTGCACAATTGTTTGCACAGCATGAAAATTAGTCAGCAAATTAAAGGAGGAAAACCATGTTCTTACCTCCTTGTGTTGTATAGGCTGCTATCACATAAGAGGATAACATCTGGGCCTTAACTGGGCAAAGTCTGTCACCAGATCATCCAGGTTGACTGTCTTTACCAGTGTAGATTCCACAGCCAGAAGCATGAGATGGGTCAGTCTGTCATTACTCATTGTTATTCTGAGATAGTTTTTGACACGTTTTAAAACAGAGAAGAATTTCTCATTGGATGCTGTAGACACAGGCAATGTTGCAGCAATGCGGAACAGCTTGATAAGCTCAGATTATGCACTCAGCATAGAGTTGAGCTGGTTCAGAGTGGACAAGATGACATCCTCATCATCATCTTTCTCAGTCAAGGAGACCAGGGCCTTGACTGCCTGACACTGGGCTTGTAGTACTGTGGTGTCAATGTGGATTTCATATGCACTGGCAAAAGACATCACAGAGTCCACTTCCAAAAACTTGGGGGATGACATGTCAAAAGCCTGGATAGCATTAAGCAGACTTTCATTCTCAGTGAATCTCTGAGTGAATTCCAGAGAGAGATTTCAAAGAAGGTTCTCTTGTGCTGGTCACCCTCACGTTGTCCGATGCTGGACTCTGTCACAAACCCAGTAAGGTGTTTTGATACTTGCCATGCTCTTGCTGGTCCATTCAGGCAAGGGGCGTCGCTGCTGCTCAATCCTATTTTTCTTGCAAATGCCTTGGCATCTGTCATTGTGGTATTCCACTCATCTTCTGACCGCATTGCATCCAACTGGGCCTTTGTACTTTGAATGAGCACTGCAGCTTTTGGGATGACCAGGCCCTGTGTCTGAAGCTGCTCTGAAAGTGCAAATGTTGTGCCCAGGATTTTCTCAAGTGTGTGGAGATGGAGGATGAAGGGGAATGATGAGATTTTCATTTCAAGACCAGCCGCCTCTATTGATCCTTCTTTGTGGGCTTCCGCTGTTGCCTCCAGCACCGTCTATATTGCTTCGTAGCGCAACTTAGTCTTCTGAATAGCTCTGTGCCAATAGCTCCAGCGGGTATCACAGGTGCGCTCTAACTGTAGAGCTCTTTAGCTTAACTGAGTTTGAGCCTCAATGAATAATGTGTGCCTTGTATTGCTGTTTGCAATATAAGGGTACAAAGTCTGTATGATGCTGAAGAACTCGGAAATCTGAGGGATATCACTGATTGTGTTGACCAACACCAGGTTAAGACGGTGAGCGTGGCAATGTATGTACACTGCGTGTGGCACTTGCTGCTTTATTTTTGCCTGTACACCATTCACACTTCCCCGCATAACACTAGCGCCATCATAACACTGTCCCACACATAGCTGGATATCTATGCCTTAACTCTGAAGCGCCTCACAGATAGCATTAGCCCGTGCTTCTGCAGTAAGATCTGTCATATGGTATGTACCGATTGCTCGCTCTTTAATAACCCCACTGTGAACATAGCAGACAAGGACAGCAAGCTGTTCTTTCTTTGATATGTCTTTTGTTTCATCTACCAAAATAGAAAAAAAACTTGCCCCTTTCCCTCATTAATGAAAGTCTTTTTTATTCTTCCTCCTAAAACACGAATCATGTCATTTTGTGCTTCTGGTGTCCATATCTCCTGTCAGTTTTGGCTTTGATGTTATTATCACTCTCATCCTCTCTGTGGCCGCAAAAAGGCAAGCCCTGGCGCCCAAGCAGGCCTGTGACTCAGAATAACGCTTTTACGTGCTCCCTGTTTTCCTGAACCTCCACAGTCCTGTTGGCGTCTATTGTGGCTGCAGTTGAGTCCAATTTTCCAGAATTCACCTTTCTGAAGATTGTCCATGCCACCACAGCAGCGGTGTGACGTTTACTCAATGTATGTACTCTGATCTGGGCTTGAATGTTCTTCCAACAGTAAAATCCATTGTCAATGAAGGCGCAAGCCCCATGTCTGCAGGGGTTAAAGCCAATAAAGATTTGTGAGCCTGAAAGTTGTCTTGTAGGAAATGTGCACAATGTAATAAATTAAGCATTATATGCATTTAAAACTGCTCTATGCTAAAATCGAGCCCTTTACCTGTCTCCAGTATGTATTGATGCACCTCCGAAGTGGCGGCAGGCGAAACAAAAAAATTGAGTCAGTAGACACGACTATTCAATCCACTCATGTTGGTCATAATAGATGCTGGCAAATCGTCTTCCATTCCTCGTGGGGTACTGGCTGAGGCGTGGTTGAGCTGGGGAGCCGGTTTTAAGCCTTGATATGTCATGGTGGTCCCAGGACCCGGGCCCGGCTGCTGTTGCTGTTGGTCGGCTACCAGTAGCTAGTGTTACCCCTGTAGCCTTGGGTGTGTTAGCCACGTCCTCCTGGCTGGACAGAGGAGGGCACACGGTCACCGGCAGCTTTTCTGGGGGACCAGCTTGCTGCAACACTTCACTTGACTGTTCCGCTGTTGTTGGTACGTCTTTAAGTTTTATGAAAAAAATCGATAGATGTTTGTTTTCTTTTCATTTTCGCTTCTCTGCCCAAGAGCTCCCGCTTTGTTGTTTTGGTAATTGCGCATGTGTATTTTTGACCTCACACTCAACCTCACTCCCAGAGATCACGACGATGACGTCAGTCATGCAGAGACAGGAGTAAACAGTGCACTGTTTCACACACATGTCTTTTAATACATCCATGACACAAGTAAGATGACTACAGAACCTCTCTCTTTTTTTTCTCCCGATTCCAAGGTATGGCAGCTGCCATACAACGCCATACCTAAATGACACCATCACTCAATCATTTTTTGTCACATGGAATTATACAAGGTACAACTCCAGTGAAATATGATCACATCAGCTCCTTTAACTTGTGCACTGTAATTTTGTCCTTTTTTGTCTCTTACATTTTTGGCTGTTGTTTTATAATTGTCCATGTTTCTGGATAGTTCTGGTAATCTGGTTGTGGAATGATTCCATTGTCCACACATCCCCACCTCAACAAGAGGCCATATGGTCGCTTCTCCCGAACATGGGCTGTACCACACTGCAGCTGCCCGTGAACGGATGCAGTCATCCACAGCAGGAACAGGACAGTGCCTCACATTCCCACCAGTCCTTATTCACTGTCTGCGCACTCCTCTTCTCCTTCTCTTGCCAGAGTCCTCTGCTCTGTCAGATCACCATATAGAAAAAGAGTCACCTAGTTGAATGGGGCTGTCCAGGATTTAGCCAAGTTTTCGATGAATCAAAGAATATTACAGTTCCTGAGATCCCACTGGTAACTGATGCAGCATGGAGGTTGTCTAGTTTATTTTCCAATACCTGTACAATGGCCAGCAGGATGCTTTCAGTTTGTGGCCATTCTTCTCAATTTTTCCTTAATGTCTACATTTGAAAACCTCGACCTGGCTAGCTAGCAGCTAGCTAGTAGAAGTCTGAAGGAGAAGACTTTACAAACTGGTGAGTTAATGTCCTCATCCTGATGATTGACTCTCAGCCACACGCCACCACCATCCAATGCCAACCACAAAAAGCATCACCAATACTTGCAAACAAGACATAAGAACCTGCAACAGGTGTGACTGAACCCAAATGCAGCACTCAGTGACGGTAATGACCTTGATTTAAACACAGAATAAACAGAAACTTGAGCTGACGAAGGTATTCGGGTAATAGTTGATTCTTCGGGCTCAGAGTCCACACACAGTCTCTGGGTACAGGGGCCGACAGGAAGGTGAAAGGAGGACACAAACACACAAGGCAGCGTGTGGTGTCTCACAGATAGTCTCTGAGTTGCAGCAGGCAACTGACAGCAGGTGGGAACACTCACGCTGAAACGTCATGGCAGGAAAACACCACACAGGCACAGGAAGATGGAAACCAGAGATGCTAAGGCTGAACTCGTGGTCTGGGACAGAAGGCTGGTGAGTTTACCAGGAAACAGACAACGTAGACAGGTCAGAGGCAGGCAGGGTCAATAACAGGAGATCAGGCATGTAAGGAGAGCTGGACAGTGTTGCACGATCTGGCCCTGAGGGCAAGCAGCAGCTGCTTATATGCAGGGAGTGCTGATGAAGCTGCATGCACAGGTGAATGGAGTTGGCTGGCTGGCAGGGTGAAGGAGGGCTGACAGAGGCAACTGGAAGCGTCCACACCACGTCATCAATGCACTGTGTATCAACCAGTGAAACCAATATAGTATGTTATAACAATTACGGTTTCTGTTTGGAAAGAATGATGTATGGAGACACATGATCACCTTTTACACAATTTCATGATCCACACGCAACTATTGCTGTCTAACTTATTCTGTAATTCTGTCACAATTTGGCAAGTAAGTGTGAATATTTTCTGCTGCTCCTGACCCTCTACCCTAAAGAGCTTAGGAGGGGAACGTGAACATTTCTTTCTCCTTTTTTCTTAAAGTGTTCTCTAATCCTCTAATGTATCACAGTATGCAGCTGCCAGACACAGGAGCTGAATCCAAATACAACTATCTGTGATGATCCCAGAGGGGCTTCTGTTATCTGTACTTTAAGTTATAGGCTTTGGATTCACAGACTTCAAATACCTCACTGCAGAAGTCAACAACAACTCTGAACCCTCAGTTCTACAGGTTGAGGGTAACAAAATGTAGACTCTTTGATGCAGGTTATGTTTGTGTGTGTAGGCTGGTTATGTGTTTCCAATAATAACATAAATAGTGTTTTTAATAGACCATCACAGATAGTTAGCAATCCAGCTTTTCTGCCCGCAGAAACACACAACATAGCATCAGACAACACACAAGAGCATACAGGCAAAACTTGGACCAAAAAAGCAGTGAAAACAATACAATATGTGTAAACACATTTTGATTGTTGGAGTGTGTCTTTTTCACTGGCTGTGATAATATGATCCTTGTTCCAATAAGTTACTGCAAATGGCAAGAGTGGTTGCATTTGGCCGCGTATATTTAGGTATATGTGAATTATACTGTGCATTTTCCTCCGTCTGCTCCCTTCTTGTCCTTATCACTTCTCTAAAGCTCCCACATGGATGACAACAACAAAGAAGAGATGGATGTAGAGAAGGGGCAGTGTGAGGAGCAGTAACAGGAAATACTGGACCCAGAGGAGAACGAAGAGATGGATGGGGAATTTAATTAAGAAGAAAGGGAAGAAGAGGAATAGCCAGAGAAGAACCAGGAAGAGCTGATGAGAGAAAACAAGAAATGGGAGGATGAGAATAATAAAAACGGGGGCTAGGAGACATAGAGGGATAGCAAGTCAGAGTTAGTGGGGTAGGTATGGTTGTAGGAAGTCGGAAAGAAAATTAAGAAAAAAGTGAGTGAGGGAAGGGAAGTGGATCTGATGATCACAAGCAAAACATATCTGGAGTCATGAACTAAACAAGAATGACAGAATAAAGTGTGAGCACGGGAAGCGAGGAAATAAAGTTTCATGTTCCCTCTCTCTGAATGGATGGGAGTTTTGAAGCTCTTGAGCCCATAGCTGAGCAACACAGCATCGCCACACTCCATTTGATTATGCAACCACAATCACAAAGAACTGGGACAGCATATTATTGCTTCATATGGGGCCTAAAAATACAATAGCAGGTAATAACCAGCCAAAATCCATTAAAAAATCAACACAGGCTGAACTCCAAGAAAGTTTTATTGGTGAAATGTAATTTGTTTTTAAAAAAGAGCCTGTAAGATCGTGTGCTGCAGGATTCAGCAGGAAGATATGGTGTGTTAATTTATTCTTACCTATGTTATTTGAAGCATTGACCTCGTGGGTGCATGCTTGTTTAGAAAATAATAATCAGATAATAAATGTGATGCATTTGCATCTCTTTATGGTTGTTTTGTGTCTCTTTGTGGTTGTTTTTCCGTGTCTTTGTAGCCGTTTTGCTGTTATTCAAACTGACCTCATGGGTGCATGCTTGTTCAGAAAATAATAATCAGAAGATAATAGGATCTCTTTGGGGTTTTTTTGTATCCCTTTAAGGTTGTTTTGAATCTCTTCATAGTTGTTTGCATCTCCTTGTGGTCATTTTTGCAACTCTTTGTTTGCACCTCTTTGTGGTCATTTTTGCACCTCTTTGTGGTTGTTTTTAATCTCTCTGTAGTTATTTTACACCTCTTCGTGGTCATTATTTCTTCTCTTTGTGGACATTTTTGCTTCTTTTTGTATTTGTTATGCATCTATGTAGTCATTTTGTGTCTCTTTAAAATCATTTTGCATCTCTTTGTGGTCATTTATTGAGGCCCTGGGCTGGGCCTGTGTCCTGTAGGCCTGTTCAATAATTACAGGGTTACTCACGGTTCCTAAAGTCTCCAAAAGTAGATCAGGAGCCAGAGCCTTCAGCTATCAGGCTCCTCTTCTGTGGAACCATCTTCCTGTTGCAGTCTGGGAGGCAGACACCATCTCCACATTTAAGACTAGACTTAAGACTTTCCTTTTTGATAAAGCTTATAGTTAGGGCTGGCTCAGGCTTGCCTTGTACCAGCCCCTAGTTAGGCTGACTTAGGCCTAGTCTGTCGGGGGACCCCCTATGATACACATGGTCCCTTTTCTCACTCTCTCTCTCTCTCCTCAGTTTCTGAAAAGGAGTTTTTTCTTCATTTGCTAACATTCACATCCTATTACTGCATATCACTAACTCAGCTTCCACTCCGGAGCCTTTGTGCTCCACTGTCTCGCAGCTTCCCTCAAATCACAGCTATGCCTGGATGGGGTTTCGTGGTTGTGCCGCTGCTGTGGTCCTGCCTGATGCCTCCTACTACTGCTGTTATTATTAATCATACTTTGACTGTTAATATACACATATGATTATTGTCATATACATATACTATCAGATATTAACATATACTCACAACATATGCTACCAAAATTACTGTTATTACTGTTATTATAATATTATTACTAAAATGAATTGTCATTACTGCTTGCCCTGCTTCTCTCTCTGTCTCAATTTTTCTCACTCCTCTCTTGTCCTAGATGAGACATCCCTCCTCAGTTGCTCTTCCTGAAGTTTCTACTATTTTTTTCCCTGTTTAAGTTTTTTTGGGGGAGATTTTCCTTATCCACTGTGAGGGTCCAAAGGACAGAGGGATGTTATATGCTGTAAAGCCCTGTGAGGCAAACTGTGATTTGTGATATTGGGCTTTATAAATAAAACTGAATTAAATTGAATTGAAATGGGGCTGATGGCAATTGATTACCTGGCTGTATCCCATGGCTCTGTACATCCTTTTACTGAAACAGAGCAGCTGAAATTCTTGGGTAAAAGAAGCTAAAACCCCGAGAAACCAAACCATCAAAATCATTAAAAATAACCAGTTCTGCATTTAGCAGCAGTGGCCCTGAAGACAACCAGCCAGAGAGGAGGAGCAGAGCAGCAGGGTGAATTCAGGACTGTTGGGCACAAGACAACAGGGATTAAATAATACAGGTGTTGCTGCCCAGATAACATTATTTAGCTCACTTTTCTGTTCTGGTTTAATCAGAAATTCTAAAATGCTAACTATATGAAGTACTCAAAGTATTTTCCCTACATGATTAGCCCAGACTCAGAATGCAATTAAAGTGGGATTCAACGAAGGAAGAACAGCCACTGACATTAATTATGTTTGGTGCTATATTAATTGTGACTGGCATGGTTCTACAAAGATCGTCTTTAATTAAAGAAATCTGTGTTTACTTTGTCTTTTTTTTTTGTGTGACATGGTCCGTGTGCTACAACAAGCATGGCTGAAACAAAATTATTAGCGACTCTACGGTGGTTCCAAAAAGATGAGCAGCTTCAGTTGTGTGGACTAAACTGTTGTGTGCTGAATGATTTTTGAACAACCCTGACTTCACAGACACTTTTAGCGACTTACCGCAAGTTACCCTCATTCAGTGACTTGTCCAGCAGCAGCACAGCATCTCTCCCTTTCTTCTATCGCCATGCACACATGGAGTCAGTGTTGTGAAGTAATTAAACATTTGGTAATGTAAACTATATATGTGTAAATGTGCAACTGTAATGATAGCATAACAGCCAGTCACAGGTTACAAGATGATGGTTAGAGGAAAAATGTCCAGGTGTGAAAAAACTGTTAAGGTGACATGTAAACTATATCACTTATTTTGTTGCAATTCTGTTTTCTTTAATGAATAATAATTTTTTTTTTTACTAATGTGTTATATTGCCAAGAATATCATTATCGCAAAAAACATCCTCAAATATCATGATATTATTTTAGGGCCCACCCCTAACCATGACAATGATTTTTTGCAGTTTACAAAGATTTGCCACACCTCAGCAATAACTTGCTTGCCATAATCACAGTGTTTCCTTAACTTCGAAGAGTCATAATCATAAAAGATAAAAAAGGTTTATTCTAATCTTCTTATTTTTGCTGGTTTGAGATGGAGCAAGTAACATGGGTGGTCATTAAAGCAGCACAAATCTAAAATATAGAGTTAATACAATGTTGTCACTCAAGAAACAGTCAAAGCCTCCAGCAGTAAAACCACCAGGGCTCTGTGTAGGTGATCTAAAGGGGTTGGCATATTTTGCAGAGCAGGGTATCATTAACCTTTACGGTGACACTGACATGCTCTATGGGGAGCATCCTTCCTCTGCTCTCCTAAAAGCACTGGAATTGAATACAGCTTTATGCTGGAAGCAACAGTGTTTGTGATAATCTGTCCTGGCAAAGGTTAAGTAGTAGTCATCTGCTGTTGAAATGTACAACCCCAATTCCAGAAAAGTTGGGACGTTGTATAAAACTTAAATAAACACAGAATGCAATGACATGCAAATCTGTTCTGACCTACATTCAGTTGACAAGATGTATGGTTTTCAAACTGATAAACTATTAACATTTTTTTTTTTTTTTTTTTTGCCAAACAGAGCAATCGGTTAGGACCAAAGATGCCACACTGCTGTTCAAACTTTATAAGTCAAAATAACAGTGGCTTATGGACTGTCAGGAAATGCTAAAACATGCACACATGACTCAAAACAACCTGTTCTATTTTGACCCAGTTATCAAAGTATCACAAAGTTTTTATTCATAGTCAACCATACATATTTGTATCTGGACAGCCTCTTTCATATTACGGGCAGATGTTTTAACTACCGCCCCGAGTCTCCGTAACCATGGCGACAGTGACGAAGAGTGACTGAAAACTTGCCTTCTGCTATGTCTCGTGAAACTCTTTGATTTTATTATTTCTCATGTAATTTCAAGCATGTGATAATGTAGTGTAGCCAATGCATTAGAGAGCACACGAAAATACTACAGGACCGTGTCCTGAATTGATTTAGTAGCTAAGGGATGATCCCGTATCCCCGGATGGATACCCTATACATACATACATACATACATACCCTGTTTATTGCAGAAACCACAGCCGTTTCCAATTAGGCGTCTGAAACAACACTTCTCCTCCGAAGGTTGTGCTCCATGCAGAATCTCCTGACACTCATTATGGAACACCGTGTGGCCCCTTCAAGCTGCAAAATGTCACTGATTTCTTTGTGTGTCTTGCCACGCTCAAAAAGTTCACAGTTCAGGTCTGCATAAGGCTGGAGTGCAGCCATAACTAGCCTACAAGTAGTTGAGAATGGAGCGCTCCTCTGCAAAGTTCAAAAGTTCCTCCACAGATCTCCCAGCATTCCCAGAATTTATCCAAATATCACAATAACAAAACAAAAAAGTTAAAAACTTCATTTTCATGTTCTTCTGTTTTAATTTTCAAACAGAAAAACTACAAAATCTGTGATTGCTGTTGTTCCGTTTTCTGTTTAAAAAAAAAAAAAAAAAGAACGAAGGGTACATGGATTCTTTACTATCACTTCATCTTCTTTCCATTATTCAAGCCGTGACCTTTGAGGCAGAAAAATGGAGCGAAGGAAGTGCCAAAAACTGCAGTTCCTTGAATGGCCACTTGAGACTGGCTCCAAAACAGAGTAAACCCCCATAGACGCCCAGAGTTTGAATATTCTCCCCAGTGTGAATGTGAGCATGAATGGTTGTCTGTCTCTATGTGTCAGCCCTGTGATAGTCTGGCAACCTGTCCAGGATGTACCCCATCTCTCGCCCAGTTGGGATAGGCTCCAACACCCCCTGTGACCCCAAACTTATCGATACTTGCTCTGTTTCCCCCTCCCCACAGGTTAAGAGTGTGGGTGTCATCCTTGACCGTGCCTTATCTTCCCAATCCCATAGACTTTGTGAACAAAGTAAGAGGTTTAAAAATGGATCCAGATGATACCATGGTATCCTATGATGTGACTTCCCTGTTCACTTGCATTCCAACCATGGAGGCTTTGGAAACAGTCAGGCAACGGTTGATACATGACAACACCCTCCACGACAGAACCAAGCTCAGCCCAGACCAGATATGCCAACTACTGGAGCACTGCCTGAGCACTACCTATTTCAAATACAATGGCAATTTTTACAGACAGAAACATGGCTGTGCCATGGGCTCACCGGTATCTCCCATTATGGCTAACCTGTACATGGAGGATGTAGAATACAGAGCATTGAACTCCTTTGAGGGAACCGCACCGAGCCACTGGTTCAGATATGTGGATGACACATGGGTTAAAATCAAAACTCAAGAGGTACAAGCTTTCACTGAACACATCAATTCAGTGGACAGAAACATCAAGTTCACAAGAGAAGATGTTAAGGAGAATAGTTTGCCCTTCTTGGATTGTGACGTGCACATTACAGAAGACAGAGGCCTCCACATTGGGGTATACAGGAAACCCACTCACACAGACCAGTACTTACTGTTCAATTCTCACCACCCACTGGAACACAAACTAGGTGTTATCAGGACCCTACAACACAGAGCTGATAACGTACCTACCAGCACTCAGGCCCAAGGGAAAGAGCATGAACATCTGAGGGAGGCACTAAAAACTTGTGGTTACCCCAGTTGGACCTTTGTGAAATCAGCAGCCTGTTCCAGAAAGAACAAGGTGGGTGAGGAAGAAAAGAACAAGCGCAATAACATTGTCATCCCTTATGTGTCTGGGGTATCTGAAGAACTCAGGAGGATTTTCAGCAAACACCACATCCCTGTGTATTTCAAACCCAGTAACACACTCAGACAAAGACTGGTACACCCAAAAGACCATACACCACACACTCAGAAGAGCAACCTAGTGTACGCTGTCCAATGCAGTGAGGAATGCCCAGACTTGTACATTGGTGAAACAAAACAACTACTAAACAAACGCATGGCCCAACATAGAAGGGCTAACTCGTCAGGGCAAGACTCAGCTGTCTATCTACGCCTCAAGGAGAAAGTACACTCCTTCGAAGACAGCAATGTGCACATTTTGGACAGGGAAGACCGATGGTTTGAAAGAGGTGTAAAAGAAGCCATCTTTGTGAAATTGGAAAAGCCATCTCTCAATAGAGGAGGAGGTCTGTGACACCACCTATCCCCCACCTATAATGCTGTCCTTTCATCCTTGCCCAGGAGGCTTAACAACTTAACCTCTAAAAACAACGGTCGTTCACAAATGGCCTCATGTGACTCTAACGACTCCAGTGACAACCGTTGCAGCAGGAGTTTCAACGACTGTCGTTGACACACCACTGGAGCACTAATGAACCAGTGACATCATTGGCCTTGTGAAGACCTCCCCAGAGGTTAAATACCTGGGTGCTTCCACACCAGTTTGTCAGACTAGTTCCAGCCTAGTCAGACAAGCATGAACTGATGAAGCCTCTTGGATAAGAGGTGAAACGTCTTCTAAGACAAAACCAAGTCCAGTTGCGTTCGATTCAATTGCCTTGAGATCTTCCCAATCACACATCAATAACATTACCCGGCCTGCATACTTCCACTTACGTAATATCAACCGCCTCCACCCCTCCCTCAACCCCCATACCACTTGTTCACAGTCACTTCTCGTTTAGACTACTGCAATTCCCTCCTCTTTGGTCTCACTCACACATCCCTCCATAAGCTTCAGCTGGTCCAGAATTCAGCTACCCACATCATCACCACAACCTCCTCCATCCACCACATTACTCCTGTCCTGCAGCAGCTCCACTAGCTCTTGGTTAAGTCCCGTATTGAATTCAAAATCCTCCTGTTAACATTCAAGGCCATCCACAACCTTGCCCCTCCATATCTGCCCCATCTCCTCCATGCAGCCACTCCTTCCCGTACCCTCAGATCATCCTCCTCCATCCATCTGACTGTCCCCTCCGCCCATCTCACCACCATGGGGAGCAGAGCCGCACTACCACCTGAACTCAGAAATATCAACTCACTTCCACTCTTTAACTCCACACTCAAAACTCATCTCTTTAAGATTGCTTTTCTATGATCTCAATTGCACTGTCCAAATTTGATCTTAATCTTAATTTTGATTTTAATTTTAATCTGTTTTTAAGTCATACTGTGTATTTTCTTATGGTTTCATAGTTTGTTCTGTATTATTTTATTTTTTTTTATTGTACAGTGTCCTTGAGTGTTAGAAAGGCGCCTTTAAATAAAATGTATTATTATTATTCTTATTATATTATTATTAAACGGGATAAGCAGTTACATAAAATGAATGAATGAATTTTCATTTATTTATTTTCATCTTTTAATTATTTAAACTAAAAATTGTTGTCTTCTTTTTCTGTCAGTGCTGTTCTACAGTATTAATATTGCATGTTACCTGTGATGTGAGATTAAAGTGCAGAGATATTTGGTAAATTGAAAGGAAGTAACAGTGTTTATGTGTGACATTGTTCAAGGGGTGCATTTGTAAAGGGTTGTTTTACCCTAATTTATGGGTTTGGAAGGGGTAAGAAATGGCAGGACTCACTTGTATGTTGATAATTGTGTATCTTTTGCTTGAACTTATTTTTCCAAGTCAATAATAAGAGAAAACACATACAAGGGAGACATGTCATTTTGGCAAATTGTGTCATCTGGGTGACAGGTCAGAGTAAAGCGTTTTAAAACGTTTTAAAATGTTTTACAACGCTAAGGCTACCTAAACCAGAGGGAAAGACATTTGATGAGGTATCTCTCTCCAGTAAACCGACCCTGGCCAGTTGTGTCTTCTCATTAATTAATAAGAAATTTGAGCTGATTTTCTGTAATGAATTTTCTAAGCCAGTTATTATGAGCTTTGTGGATCTGGGCTAACCTGGCAGAAAAGTAAATAGACCTCTGTCAGGGTAGTGTATGTGTATGTGTGTGTGTGTGTGTGTGTGTGTGTGTATTTTTGGAGTAGACTGAAAGAAAAGGCAAAGTTTAAGTTGAATATAAACATAATCTTTGTTTGTTAAAAAAAAAAAAACACACAGGGCCTCTTTTAAAATCTGAAACTGTGATTTCTCAGACGGGGATGATTCTTATTTTCTGTGAGCTGCTCATCACATTTCCTGATCTCTGCCAGCAAGTCACCTCTGACATATTCACGTGTTTGTATTCATGACATGCATATATAAACAGCTGGCTTCCCACGATGGCACAGGGTAAGTGACACATGCATATGAAACTTATGTTAATGTGCAGATTTTATGTATGAGAGACATTATTTATGAGTGTGTATGAAGGTATGTGTTTGTGAGTGTACAAGTGCCTCTCTCACCGAGCCACCTGGTTGATGACAGGAGCGAAGTTGGTTGGGCCGTACAGCTGAACAGTTCGCAGGCTCTGGAAGTAAGCTTCTAGTACACCCTCGATGCCCACACAGTTTGGATTTTCTGTATTTGAGTTCTGTAAGAGAGAAAACTCTGTTTGTAAAAAAGAAATAATTGAACCCACTGAAAGGAAACAGATAGGGATTCTTTATCGTGTCTTGATAAAATCCATTTCTGTTATTGCTGTTTCTAACTGACGCTAAAAGGCAGCATGAAAATCCTTGATGTATAAAGGAGTGACACACAATATGGAGGATGAGAGTGCACTCTTTCCTGGCATTCATAGTGTAGCACTCAGTTGTTCACGTGAAAACTGAAAGAAACTGTGCAAAGAAGCTTGAGAGATGAGGTCAAACAGTTTTTTTTCCATTTCATTTCATTATGTTACTCAAGACCATATCACATGGTATGAAGTATAAACATTACATACAATAACAGAACTATGGTCCTTGGCATGGCTAAAGTACAAAAAATGTTGCTTAGACAAAGGTAGGGCATTCTTCAAAAAAAGCACCTACAAGTAACTTCTGGCTTATCTGATTGTAATAACAAAATTAAGTGAAACATAGATGGATGATTTACATAATAGTTTAACAAATAACATTCTCTGTAAATGATTATGCCTACATTCAAACTAAATATGATGCCGATTTCCCCACGCCATCATCATCATCATCACAGTTAGCAGATCCTCTGATTTCTATCCAGCCCTTTATATCTTCCACTGACTTTCGGAATTCTGGTGTTGTTCACTCTAAAATTACAAATAGCCTCCTTTTGGTTTTCATGCAACAGATACTTCTCCAGTTTAAACTCCCCTTTAATTTTGACATATATAGCACATGATGTCATACTTCTGAGCTCACTTTGCCACTTTTACATGAACTGATCTTTTAGCCTCTGTTTAAGTGTTTTCACCAGTTGATGTTACACTTTTTGTGTGAGCCAGAGGTAAGACAAGCCACATTCATCCTGTATCTGCTTAACCTGCAAGAGCCATGATGGCACACATAATGCTAATAATGGTAATGTCAGCTTTTCTGTTACCAGAAACTGCGACTTTGGTCATGTCCAGGAAATCTGGTTGGGTTTAGTTTTTTTGTCATGTGTCTATGCTGTCTTGTGGCTTCCTGTTTTATTTTGAAATCTGACTCTCCTCTCATTTCAGGTAACTTGGCCCTTCCCCTTGTGTGTCCTGCTGGTCTGATTGTCTTCCCCGCCCTGATTGTTTCCACCTGTTCCCCATTACCTTGTATATAATAGTCTGTCCCTGCGTTCCAAATCACATACTTCTACTATATACTTTTAGTATGTACTGCAGCTGCCCTTAAAAAGTATGTAGTGTAGTATGCAGTATGCATGCAGTACTGGGACACACTACATCCGCCATCACATCGCTCCCTGAACTCCGACCCTCTTGCTCACTTCCGCCGCCGTCCGTAGCGCCACATTTGAATATTTTATGTTGTTGTACTTCGGAGATGCAGCAAATCTCCTGTCGTCAAGCTCGCCAGAGTCGTGCATACTGTCGGAGGTGCAAGAGAGCTCTATTGCTGTTATGTCGTCATGTATGTTGTTGTTTCTAATAAACAGTCCCAAGCCTATTATTAGTGACCTGTCTATTGAACTAGTCACCAGTAGGCATATTAACCCCTTCACACACAGCTCTCTGTTGCTGGCAGATGTTTGATGTTAAATATATTTACAGCTATGCAGCTGCTGGCACTATATTCTGTCTGCATGTGAAGCAGCCTTACATTCACATTACTTTTATTTGTAGTGTAACATACTTGCACATTCTTACTACATTACTTAATATGTGTTTGACTTTTACTATTCCTATATTTACTAGTCTATACTGCTCATACCTGGCCCATAGTGTATTCGTATTTAGACATATGCATTCATTATTTATAGCACACTTACACCACTGCCTGTACTGGTAGAATCTTCTATATTGTAGTCATAGTTGAACCCTAACACTGATTATACTATAATCACAGTAAAGTTGAATGTTGTAACCGTGTTCTTGCAAAACTGTATGATATGTGACAGTATATAATCAGATCATTGCAGTCCTAATATGTAGCGTCTTAGTATCTCAAATTAAATAAACCATGTATGAAAGGAAGTGTGGGCGTTGGTTGTACACGCAGCTCAGTGTGACGTAACTTCCGCTGCACAAAGGACTGTGGGTCAGAATGGCCAAAGAAGCATGCTGACATGCATACTGTGAAATGTGACTGGATGTAGTAGAACATCCTGGTACTTTTGGCATACTGCATCTGACATACTATGTATTGGGACACACTAATTCTTTTTCTGGCATACTAAATAGTATGGTAGTATGGGTATTGGAACGCAGGGTGTGTTTCCCTTTGTTCTGTGCCAGTTCGTCTTGTCCTGTTCCTATGCTCCATGCTCCATGCATGCTCTTTGTCGAGTCAGGTTCTGTATTTCTTTGATACTTTGTTTTGCATTTCGCCTTAGTCAACTTTTGTGTTACTCTGATACTTTGTCTCGCTTTGCCTTAATCTAGTCTTGTTATTTTGATACTTTGTCAGGCCTTTTCCTCAGAGTGATTTTTTTATTTTCTAAAGTGTTTGTAAGTTTTCCTCTGTAAGAGTGATTTTTCTTTTGCACTTTGAAATTAAAAGATTGTTTATTTGAACTTTGTCTTCTGTGTCATGCATTTGGGTCCTAGATTCTGACAACTTTAGTTTTATCACTATTAACTTTTAACTTCTCTCACAGAAATTGCACATGTGATCTATTGCTTTCTCTAAATCTTCTATTGTTGTAGACATAATTGTATCATCTGTGTACATCAGTACCATAAGCTGGATGTAACTACCTATCTTGTTGTCATCACAGTTAACGGGCTTACAACCATACTGTAGTAGGTAACCCCCAAGGTCATTGAGAAACAGAGCAAACAGCAATGGCGATAGGTTTTCTCCCTGTTGATCTCCTCCAAGGTTTGCAAAAAACTCAGATTTAGTACCATAAACAAATATACATGATTTGATATCTTTATACATATTCTTCACAAAAATGTGCCACTACCTGCTTTTAGCAGTTTGTACCATAGTACATCCCTCCAAACTGTATAAAATGCCTTAGTTAATGAAAGAACAGAACAATCTTTTCTTTTGTTCACCTGCAAAAGCCACAATGGAAGTGAGTGATAAGTGCAATGATGTTTGCTAGCTTACTGTGATCACTATCACTATGTGATTGTCACAAATGAGCAATGTTGGATAATATCTTTATATTTTCCTGCCTGATATCAGACATGTACTCTGCCATCTAACATTAGATGATTGACGGTGTTACTATCATTACCATGGACATAGTAGTTTTCAGTCCACACCAGCTCTGACCTGCATTCAGTGTTTCTGTTCACAGAAGCAGCTGCCTTTCAGCAGCAGCTCCTGTGGAGCTGAGAGGATCAAGGCCAGGCAAACTGCCTTAACCAGGCTGACTGACAGCAGACATTTACTGAACCTCACTATTTTTCATGTCAGAGCCATGGGAGGAAAATTAACTGCTTGTATTGATTCACTGATTTGTATTTAGCGAGTAAGGGGAATCTGCTACTCACAGACAGATATTTGCTTGATTTTAATCCGCTGTCTAGGCAGATTACACAAAGATTTGTATCTTTAAAAAAAAAATGCAGGGGGTCTGGGATTATCATGGAAACCTTTCACTGATACATACATTTAAAATGACATGAAACTGTTTCGTTTCTGTTGAGCAGCACTTAATGAGAGTGTTGAGCAGCCTACCATAAATCAGCCTTAATATCACCGCACCTCCATACACAGAGACAGGCACATAGATATGTAAATAACAAGACAACCTAGCAATAATAGTTGGCTCGTTTCATTGTCAATATCTGTTGACACTCTCTTCCATAGTGACTTTTGCATATAATTTTTCTGCTGTGTGTGTGTCTGTGCTGTGTTTTTGTTTTTCCAATTTGCAAAGCATTTTGGATATGCGGTATATTTGAACATCTCAGCCACCGTAGATATGGATGTCAGATTGTCAGTTTTTGGAAGTTACAGAAATCGTCAGACTGCAGACTGAAGTTAACATGTAATCTGTTTCTAAATGGATTGTCTGATGACAGCCAATCCACAGGCATTTGCATTTCCATCTGGTAGGGTTGGGTCGGTATGAGAAAAAAAAAACAAAAACAAAAACTGTCCGTTTTTTGTAAAAGAAAAAAACGCATCAAGTCGGTAATACCAGATGTTCGCCACTTGGGGGCGCAATTGACTCATTTAAAATAAAAAACGACCTTAGGACAACAGAGTGACAGTAACAAGTTGTTTCTTTTATTCCTTAAAATTCCTTTCCTTAAATAAATTTTGCAGCTTACTCAATCAGTGTAAACAGGAGTTGCCTCCTTCGTCTAGCTCAAAGCCAAAGTGTTGCCATTGTGGCGCATTCTTTGATTTCTTTGAGACTAAATTGTCCGCCATTACCGACTCCCCGTCACAAACTCCAGGCTACAATAGAGGCCTTGGCGCATGCACACTGGCACCCCCTAGCTCAGTCCCCGCCCCACCCCCACCCCCCTCTCTCGTCTGCTCGCTGTGCGCTTGGCGAAGAGGCAGACACAAGTGCCCACAGACTCGGGCGTACTATAAGCGGAGCGGACTTTGTGTAAAAATGTCTGTGAAAAATCCCTGCGATGTGAAAAATACATGCCGAACAGTCTTTTGTGTGACAATGGTGCGCGGAGCGGAGTCTGCGCGGTTGTGCTTTGCGCACACAGGGCTTGCGGACGTCCACTTTTACCGGGCAGACCTCCGCGGAGTTCGCTCCACGTATGTTCCGCCCGAGTATGCGGTCCAAGACGGAGTACCGAACCGAATTGGTATTACCGAGAACCGACCCAACCCTATCATCTGGTATTTTCCTAAGAATGTGATGCCCCTGTGGATTAAATTTACATCTGGCTGAGATCTGATCACAATGCAAGCTAGACCTCCAGATGTGGTCTGGAGGATCTGATCACATTTTTATTGCAATACATTCTGTGTGCATTCATGGCCCATACACATTCTGCAGTTTTTTGGGCCCTGAAATCCTTTGTTTACAATGTAGACGCATGGCATGCTCAAAAGCGAGAGTGATGCTATCGCGACACACAAGTGTTCCCAAGTACGGGTTTTTCAGGGCACAATGGTTGTGTTCTGAGATAAACAGAGTTCAACTTCTTGAACGAAACAGCACACACCACATGTCACATGAAGAGAAACATCCAATCTTTCCCCTCTTCTGTAAATGTGGTAAATATGGAGGAGAAGTTGCTCATTTTAGTGCAGGGCTACCCAGAACATTACATCTGTCCCACAGACAATATTTTAATACACAATGCCTGGAAGAAAATCAGCTCTGCAATCAGGATTTCTGGTAACAAGACTAAGATATGGTGCTGGTTATAATTGCTTAGCAGCCTCAGAAATCTACCTCCGCGCTCTTAAAGGTTGGAACAGAGTGGGCACAAGAGTAGCACCCGGCACCTGGTTAAAGACCTGCATGTGTTCCAGCCCTTACTCTTGCATTAACATGCATTTTTCCCTACGGAAATCCAGACACAGATCACATGTCAATGACAAGTATAAATGGGATATCAAACTCAAAGTCAGATACATTTCTCCTACATTTTGATCAACAACTCAACAACGAAATCTCTTGACTGTGTCGCCATGCTTTTATGCACTGAGTTGCTGCCACATGATTGGACAACTCAATATTTGCATTGCTGAGAAGCACCGGATGTTTACACCTATAAAAGTTTCAAATCAACAGACAGTTCAATATTGGCAATCCATGTTACAGTCATGGCTTAGAACTGTCATGCGATGTGAAAAAAAAGTACAATAAATTTTTCACATGCTGTACATCCAAAAAGCAGCTGTGCTTCGGATTCTCACAAGTTCCATGAATTAGCCATGGATTTTCTCTTATGACACTCCTGTATCTGACACAAGTTGCTCTCGTCTGAGTCACTCTGACACTTCTGCTTTGTTCTGCCTGAACTAGTCAGCTCTTAAGACTGCATCATTCAGATAAGCATGTGTCAAACCTGTGAAATTCTCTTTGATCTCATTCTTCAGTGAGAAATAAGATGAATTGCATGAGAGAAGGATCTCATTTCTCAAAAAAGGAAATAATAATTGACATCTTAACCTTCTTATTTCTAACAAATCCCCAAACACACACCAGTGTCTTCAGATTGTTTTTCACTCCTTGAAATACTCTTCCTGCATCAGTGTTGTAAATGTGCCATTCATCAATGTACCATATATATAGGTATTCACCGCCACAATACCTTTGTTTTTTTACCCCAAGTCAATTATCTGTTCCTGATCAGTGCTTTGAAAAGCTGCAGGTTGCTTTGGAAACAGATTTCAGTCTGTCTCTGTAAGGAATTAAGACATCTCCTCAACTGACCCTTCTCTAAATCTCGTCCCCAGACGCAGACTGGCCAATCATAACGTAGCACCGGGCCAGGGTCCAACCAGGGTCCGACAACAACACAGCTGTGTTCCATTGACTCTAATGCAACCGTTTCAGATTTCCTTCATTTTTTGGCTGTTTTTTAGCTAGGTTTTGTGGATTTCAGGCTAAATGTTGTGCCTGGGGCACATCGTGTATTAATGATATTCCTTACCTTGAGAGGTTGGAAAAAGATATATCTTTCTTCCCGGCTCCAAAACAAAAATCAAACCCTGAAAAGTGTAGAGTTAGCTAGCTAGCTACTGAAGATACAGCCCGCTGAATGTAAACACATGCTGTTTTTGCTTTTTGATGATTATATTATAAAGCCTCGTTCTTAGTCTTTTACATCCGACCTGGAAAACCTCGCAGCCACTTTTATTTGTTACAGTGTACCATGCTCCTGGCCCATATTCTGAATTTGTATCTGAATTCTCAGAGTTTTTATCCAGTCTAGTTCTTAAATCAGATAAAGTTATTATTGTAGGCGATTTTAACATTCATGTCGATGCTGATAATTTTTTTTTTTTTAAATTTTTTAATTTTATATACTTTATTAATCCCCGAGGGGAAATTCAATTTTTCACTCTGTTGTCAATTACACACAGGTCCGAACACACACGTGCACAAACTGGACCTATACATGCATTAAGTGGAGAGATGTCAGAGTGGGCTGCCCATGACAGGCGCTCTGAGCGGTTGGGGGGTTCGGTGCCTTGCTCGGGGGCACCTCGGCAGTGCCCAGGAGGTGAACTGGCACCTCTCCAACTACCAGTCCACACTCCATATTTTTGGTCCGGACGGGGACTTGAACAGGCGACCCTCCGGTTCCCAACCCAAGTCCCTATGGACTGAGCTACTGCCGCTCCCAAATGAATGATGATGACTCCCTGGCTATCGCGTTTATCTCATTATTAGACTCCATTGGCTTCAGTCAGGGTGTACATGAACCCACTCCCTGTTTTAACCATACCCATACCCATAGTTCTGACGTATGGAATTGAAATTGATAACCTAACAGTCTTTCCACAGAATCCCTTGCTATCGGATCATTATTTGATTACTTTTGATTTCTTTTTACTAGATTACACGCCACTCAGCAACAGTTACTATACTAGATGTTTATCAGATAGTGCTGTCGCAAAATTTAGGGAAATGATTACTCCGTCGTTAAATTCAATACCAAGTCCTTCAGTAACAGAGGTTTCCTGTACTGACTTTAACCTCTCCCGAATTGATCATTTTGTTGATAGCACCGTAGGCTCGCTGCGAACAACACTTGACTCTGTAGCTCCTCTTAAAAAGAAGTTAAAAAAGCAAAGAAAGTTCGCTCCTTGGTATAACTCTCAAACCGTAAGTTAAAACAAATATCGCGAAAGTTTGAAAGGAATTGGCGATTAACCAAACTGGAAGAATCTCATTTAATCTGGGCAGACAGTCTCAAAACTTATAAGAGGGGCCTCCCCAATGCCAGAGCAAACTATTACTCAGCATTAATAGAAGAAAATAAAAATAACCCCAGGTTTCTTTTCAGCACTGTAGCCAGGCTGACTGAGAGTCAAAGCTATATTGAGCCTTGTATTCCTTTAGCCCTTAGCAGTAATGATTTTATGAGCTTTTTTAATGACAAAATTCTAACTATTAGAGGCAAAATTCATGACCTGCTGTCCTCAGATAGTAGGCCTAACTATCTAACCTCAAACACAGCTGTAAGACCTAATATATATTTAGATTGCTTCTCCCCAATTTCTCTTCAAGAATTGACAGCAGTGATTTCTTCATCTAAATCATCAACGTGTCTCTTAGACTCCATCCCAACTAGGCTACTTAAGGAGGTCTTACCTTTAGTTAACACATATATTAGATATGATCAATATATCCTTATTAACAGGCTATGTACCACAGTCTTTTAAGGTAGCTGTAATTAAACCTCTACTAAAAAAACCCACCCTGGATCCAGAGGTGTTAGCCAACTATAGACCAATATCTAATCTTCCCTTTCTGTCAAAGATCCTTGAGAAAGTAGTCGCAGACCAGCTGTGTGATTTTCTCCATGATAATAATTTATTTGAGGAATTACAGTCAGGATTTAGAGTGCATCATAGCACTGAGACAACGCTAGTTAAAATTACAAATGACCTCCTGATTGCTTCAGACAAAGGACTCGTCTCTGTACTTGTTTTATTAGATCTTAGTGCGGCGTTTGACACAATTGACCATCAAATTCTGCTACAGAGACTGGATCACTTAATTGGCCTAAAAAGTTCTGCACTGAACTGGTTTAAATCTTATTTATCTGATCGTTTTCAGTTTGTTGACGTTCATAATGAATCATCCTTACGTACTAAAGTTTGTTTTGGAGTTCCGCAAGGTTCTGTGCTCGGACCAATCCTATTTATTCTATATATGCTTCCTTTAGGCAACATCATTAGAAATCACTCTATAAATTTCCATTGTTATGCGGATGATACACAGTTGTATTTATCGATGAAGCCAGAAGAAAGTAATCAATTAACTAAACTCCATAACTGCCTTAAAGACATAAAAACCTGGATGAGCACCAATTTCCTGATGTTAAATTCAGACAAAACTGAAATTACTGTTCTTGGCCCCAAACAACTCAGAGACTCTTTATCTGATGACATAGTTTCTCTAGATGGCATTGCTCTGGCCTCTACCACTACCGTAAGAAACCTTGGAGTAATATTTGATCAAGATTTGTCTTTTAATTCTCATTTAAAACAAACCTCATGGACTGCATTTTTTCATCTGCGTAATATTACGAAAATTAGGCCTATCTTGACCCGAAAAGATGCAGAAAAATTGGTCCACGCTTTTGTTACCTCAAGGCTGGATTACTGTAACTCTCTATTATCAGGTAGCTCTAGTAAGTCCTTAAAAACTCTCCAGCTAATTCAGAATGCAGCAGCACGTGTACTAACAGGAACTAAGAAACAAGATCTTATTTCTCCTGTTTTAGCTTCTCTGCACTGGCTCCCTGTAAAATCCAGAATTGAATTTAAAATCCTACTGTTAACTTATAAAGCTCTAAATGGTCAAGCTCTGTCATATCTTAGAGAGCTCACAGTGCCTTAGTATCCCACCAGAACACTGCGCTAACGCAGGGTTACTCGTGGTCCCTAAAGTCTCCAAAAGTAGATCAGGAGCCAGAGCCTTCAGCTATCAGGCTCCTCTCCTGTGGAATCATCTTCCTGTTACGGTCCGGGAGGCAGACACCGTCTCCACATTTAAGACTAGACTTAAGACTTTCCTCTTTGATAAAGCTTATAGTTAGGGCCGGCTCAGGCTTGCCCTGTACCAGCCCCTAGTTAGGCTGACTTAGGCCTAGTCTGCCGGAGGATACCCCTATAATACACCGGGCACCTTCTCTCCTCTCTCTCTCTCTCTCTCTCTCTCTCTCTCTCTCTCTCGTATCCTATTACTGCATCTTGCTAACTTGGCCATTCTGGATGTCACTAACTCGGCTTCTTCTCCAGAGCCTTTGTGCTCCACTGTCTCTCAGGTTAACTCATATTGCAGCGGTGCCTGGATAGTGTGACGTGTGTGGTTGTGCTGCTGCCGTGGTCCTGCCAGATGCCTCCTGCTGCTGCTGCTGCCATCATTAGTCATTAGTCATACTTCTACTGTTATTATACACATATGATTATTATCACACATGTATACTGCCAGATACTAATATATACTTTCAACATATTGTACCACAGTAGCTAGAACTATAACTATAATATTATTACTTTCATTAATGTTGTTGTAAGCTACTGTCATTACCGTCTGTCCTGCATCTCTCTCTCTCTGTCTCTCTTTCTGTCTCATTGTGCCATACGGATTACTGTTAATTTATTATGCTGATCTGTTCTGTACGACATCTATTGCACGTCTGTCCGTCCTGGAAGAGGGATCCCTCCTCAGTTGCTCTTCCTGAGGTTTCTACCATTTTTTTCGCCGTTAAAGGGTTTTTTTGGGGGAGTTTTTCCTTATCCGCTGTGAGGGTCCAAAGGACAGAGGGATGTTGTATGCTGTAAAGCCCTGTGAGGCAAATTGTGATTTGTGATATTGGGCTTTATAAATAAAATTGATTGAATTGATTGAAATTGAACACTGAAAAAAGACCAACCCTGCAGGAACCAGTGAAGGAAAGCAGGGAAACTTTGCTGATGTTGAACCAGCTGTGTATCAAGGCACTGTCAAACTGACTCATCAGCAAAAACAGGTTAAAAAGCTAAAGATAGAAGCTAAAGCTGAACTACAGGCTACAGATCACAGTGTAAAAGTGAACTACCACAATCAGTATGAAGGGAAACTGCTGATATTGAACCAGGTGTGTGGCATCACAGCGTGCGCAGATGAACAGTGTTTGACTTCCCTCTGAGATCTTACTTTTTATTGTTAGCTAGGTTGTTTTTTTGCATTAATTTTGGTAAAAAACATGCAGTACTTTGACTGTTGAGCTGCAGCAAATGACATGTTTTTTGTGGGTGGCAAATCAAATAGCATTAAACGTGCAACAGAAGAAGAAGCAGGTAACAGAACTGTGACATTTTGTACAAAATGTACAGTGCTGTATAGTTGTCTTCCATTATACCAGTACGCCGTTAGCTACCTGTAGCTAACTTGTTTGCCGATTGTTTGGTCTGTGACGTAAAAGGTCAACTGGAAAAAGGTCCAATGCTATAAAGATAAAAGGGGGCATATCACCACCTATCGTAGCGGAGTCAGACATACTTTGGTTAATAAACTGATTCCCCTCCTGTGCTTGTATACTGGGACAAGGACAGTAGTCCAATTAAATGACTTAGTCAAGCTATAACAGTAGCTCCACTTAACTGTGCATGTAAACACCATGAGTGAAAGTCCCTGGTGGATTTTCTTTGCATTGTATTACTTATAATCAAATGGTAGAAAAACATTTAAGTGCTGTGTAGAATTATACAACACGAATAATGCATGCCTCCATCCACAGAGCATGAAAATTATAGAAATGATTCATTACTGCATATCACCTGCTTTTAATTACATTCAGTATTCTCAAATCGTCATTAAAAGAACAAAATATGTTTCTGTGTCTTTGGCAGTGACCTCGCAGTAGCTCAGTCCACTTGGCTTGGGACCCGGAGGGTCGCCTGTTCAAGTCCCCATCCGGACCAAACTATGGAGTGTGGACTGGTGGCTGGAGAGGTGCCAGTTCACCTCTTGGGCACTGCCAAGGTGCCCTTGAACAAGGCACCCTTGAACAAGGCACCGAACCCCCCAACCGCTCGGGGTGCCTGTCCATGGCAGCCCCCTCACTCTGACATCTCTCCACTTAGTGCATGTATAGGTCCTGTTTGTGCATGTGTGTGTATTTCGGACCTGTGTGTTAATGACGACGGAGTAGAAAAATGGAATTTACCCGGAGGGGGATTAATAAAGTATATAAAATTAAAAAATTTAAATTAAATTAAATACAGTAGCTGTTGATGGCTAATCATCTTCTCTTTTTCAAAGGCAGGTTCACATGCACACGCTGAGGCTTCCTGTTATCTCTCTAAAAAATTACTTTTTAATTATTCCCCCTGAGACTGACGTTTTTGTTTTATAATATGGATTTCTTTAAAGTATCAAAAACAGATTCAGAAGACACTGTTAATTAAGCATGAACACAGAGGAGCTACACAATAGATGCTCAGAGTTATATCAGTGTCAAATAACCCTCATGAAAGACAAATATTTTCTCTAATGTCCTTGTGAAGGAGAGAATGCTTCAAGGTACACTTACTCTTAATTTATTGCAATGTAAGCTATTCAAAATTGCATAATATGTTCTTTATTGGGAGTTAATGTATACAAGTGCTGCTTTTTACTTAATTATTCTGACCTTGATCTGAACCAGGGATGTGTCTAATTAAAAACGCTTTTTGCACAATGCCAGTTTCACTTTCTCACAACACGCATATAAACAGTATACTTCTGCAGAGGTTATTTTCTCCCTTTAATCAGGACCTGCCCTACATGAGCCATTCATTATGAGACAAGATACTAAAACTTTACATTTGATGAACTCTAGATTGCTCAATGTGCTCAAAGCAGTTTCCAAACAATAGATTCCTAATTAGACTTGCCTTAGCACGACACAGCAGCGGGATTTGTCACGCTGAGGTGAACTCTAATTGGGAAAGCTGATTGAGTGGCTGCTCACATGGAAAGGAGCAAAGTTATACAAAGTGATGAATCTAGACAAGCCAGATGCTGACGCTCTTGTCCACCACTGACTTCTGACTGGGAGTGAGCCAGGAGGATCAGGGTTTGACAAACCTGATTGAAAACGACAGTTTCAGGTCAGTGAGAAAGTTCCTCCAGTCCACTAATGAAAGACCTGAAGTGTGTCATTGAGATGTTTACACCCATATGAAAAAATCTGACCATATTATCATCCACTTAAAAAACTCCTACTAATCTTATCCTGCAGCCTTGGAACACCACCAAATATAAGACTCTCCTTTTTTATGTTCATCTCTCGCCCACTTTTCTCCTCATTTCCTCTAATATGACTGTCCAGGGAGGCAGACATTTGGAATCCAAGGATAAGTCTTTTTTCAAGTTGGCTGACAATGCTAAGCAGTGCAGCATCAGAATATTTCACCGTGTTGTTGCCTGTCTATCTGCTCTCTATTCTTTCTCCATCACTCGCAAACCATCAAACAGATGAACGTCTTTTCTTTCGACGTGCAGCGTGATTCACAGTGTTTTCTTCCTCCCACCTCTTGTTCCTTTCCTCTGCCTCAGTCATCCACTTCACAAGACTACTTGACAATGCCTACAGCTTGTGGGTTTATGTAACCTTTCCTTTCATTGACTTAACAAGTTGTCCTGAGTTGAGTGAATTCAGCACATCACACCCTTGTGTGTGTGCATGAACAAACAACACAGAGACCCACACATAAAAACATTGCTCCTTAGCATTAGTAGTGGTCCAAACTCCACAGGGGACTTCTAACTGCCTTGTGGTTGTATGTCTCTGCAAACCAGTCAAGTTGCATTTACAGTTTACATCCATGTCTGTCCTCCCTATGTAGCCATTATGGTTGGCAATGCTTCAAATGTTGCTGCAAAGAAACTGCATATTCTAAAATGTTGATTCCTTACAAACATCCTCAACCCGGCAGCACAGAAGATCTATACAAGCAACACAATTTCGAGGTGGACACACAAGTTAAGTGTCACCAATTAAGTATCTGACCAAATATTTCCCTTTCTGTTCCCGAGTTATGGCATTAAGTAATGGCCAGAAAAGTGTTTCTGCAAAACGTAATGATGTCTCAGTTTCCTCAAGGTGTTCTTGAGATATCGTGTTCACAAGCACGGGACGGACAGACAACAACCCAAAAATGTAATGCATCTGGCCACAGCTGTTGCCAGCATGGAGGCATAGAAAAATCATGCTCTCTTGGGGTTACTTTGTCTCAATATGGCAACGCTTGTAATCAGAGAAAAAAAAGGAGAAATGAATGGTCCTTAAAATGATTCAAACATGCCCGAAGTGCTGTATATGATAACAGTTACTTAATGAAAAATTGTAAAAATGGGATTTGTGTTTGGGTGGTTAAAGCCAGTTTGAAATGATTGGACTATCCAGCTCTGCTAGGGAAGCTAGGGCATGAATGCGCTGTGGGCTCCTATTGACACACTCCCTCTTCCCCAGCCCCCATCCTTAAACTCTTTGTGAATTGTGTGTGTGTGTGTGTGTGTGTGCCCTATTGCCTTTAATTTCCTATCAGTATCACAGTTTGTTTCTCTGTCTCTCCATTGCTATTTTCCTTGCATCTACCAGGTATCCTCTGACTTTCCGTCCTTCGCCCATCATCCAACGGCCACACCCATCTCCACACCTATTCCCACTTCCCTCATCTGCTCTGCCTGCCCTTCCACCCACCTCCTCACCTGCATCACCCAATCACCCACCTGTTCCTTCATGCCTTGACAGTTTATTGTCACTATTACGATGCATTTTGCTGCTACTTGTTACGTGCCTGCAGGACCTTCTGCCGAAGCTGGGACTCTTGATGTCTCTAAGCTTATCCACACTCATGCTTCTACAATAAACTATGAATTCATCCTGCTGCCTGGAACTGTCTGCATTTGGGTCCAATCTCTGTCACCTCACACACTAGCTGTGACAGTGCAAACCGGCAAATTATGGACTCAGCAGCCAATCTGCTGCTCTGTCTGTCTTTTTCTTGGAACACTGATGGTATTCTACAGGTCAAGTCCTGATGAGGGGGTGTAATCCCCCATGACTCTCAACACTGTTGACTTGCACAGCTGTTCCACACCACAGAGACTCTGCTGCCCAGTGCCCCAGCGACCCAAAACCTCCAGTCGGCCATGCCCACAGATGACCTCCCGGACCACCAATCAACCGGCCCTGTTGATGCTCATCCAGATCTCCCAGACCTGTTGCCGGCCTCCTGCTTTGCTGTCCTGACGTCGGCCTCCTGCTCTGATGTCCTGTTGCCTCCAGGAGGGTCCTGCGTCTGTCCTCAAGAGGTGTCCCGTCAGTGACCTCTAGAGGGACTTGTCTCCATCGCTGACCTCCTGGTCATCCACCAGAGAGGCTCCACCCGTCTGGTCGTCCTCCTGCCTGTCTCCCAGAGGTGGTCCAGCCTCTTGGCCATGCTTCTGCCCATCCTCTAGACCTACTCCGCCCATTTACCCTGCCTCCTGGTCACCTTCCAGACCTGCTCAGCTCATCAGCCCTGCCCTCTGGACCTCCTCCTGAAAGGCTCCACCTGTCTGCGCTGCCCCCCGACTGTCCACTTAAAGGGCCAGTGTGTAATATTTGGCATGGTTTATTGTCAATCTGAATCTGAATCTGAATATTCTACCCATTAATATGTTTATATAAGTGTATAATCGCTATAAAATAAAATTCATTTGGTTTTCGTAGCCTTATAATTATGCTTTTATATATATATATATATATATATATATAGCAAGGGCCTTGCTTTAGAGAGGTCGCCATCTTGCGCTGCCATGTATGTACGGCAGACCGAGCGGACAATCCAGCCAGCCAGAGAACGCCTTTCGCGTGTATAAATAAACCAACAAAGACAGTGGAAGGAAGGAAGAAGGAGGAGGAAGAAACAGCAGAGAGTGTTAGTAGTTTGTCGATGGAGAGTAGTGAAAAGTTTTTTAGCTATAAAGTTTGCGAATAGACCACACTTACCACGCAACAGGAGAGAATGAATCCGAACCGTCATCTGCGAGGAAAAGAAGACGCAACTTCACTCCTTGTGATGCACTCTCTGCGGTGCTTTTCCTCCTGATGATATATCTCCTCAACGATGGTAGCAGTAGCACCGAATCCCATTCTGTGCATTCAGCCTCTCTTCTCGCCCGCTCAGCATCAAACACATGGAGTTCCTCATCTGTATGCTCCGGCTCAAACAGGTATGGCTCTGGGTCTGTGTCCGCTACAAGAAACTCTTCAAAATCGCGTTCAAAGTCGTCCATTGCAGCTACTATAGTCCGGAGATATTGCTAGGCTAAATAAACAGCTGAGCTCTGTTTACCGGCTACGCTGTCAGTCAGTGTGCAGGCTGGAGATTGGTGGAGCAGAGAGGGGAGGGGGGTCCCCACTAAGTATGGTAAACGAGTATGTGTGTATGAAGTGTGTCTGTTACGCCAGAAGAGTCAGAGTGTGAGACGGAGTCTTTTACCCCCTGGAGTGTTACCAGAGTTTCTGGAGTGCTCAAATAAACGGGCCTTTTTCCCGAACGCTCCTCTGGTCTCCTGCTCGTGAGGGATTCATTACAATATCGTAACATGGTTTAGATTTCTAAATAAACATTCACCTCATCGCTAGATAGACCTACTCCTGAAAAACTCGTGCGCAGGGCTTTTTGTCCCTACGAGGCCGCCGTCATTTACCCGACGGGAGGGGTGAGCGAGTGAGCCCTGCAATCTAGAATTTGACCACTGATGTCACCGTTTTCAACCCATTTTACACACTGGCCCTTGAAGATTTCCTGTTGTGCCTTAACAGGTCTCTTAACTTATGAATGGTGTTACTGTTGCATATAGGATACTCTTTATTGCTCCACATTGGCTTTACAGAGTGTTTGATTGCATTTTTATTTGGCCAAAGTCGGTCCTGAAGAAAGTCCAAAATGGAAGTGAACTCTACATTAGTGGCCGGCGAGACCTTAAGTCTAACAGATGGACACATTTGACATCCTGGCAGCGATTTAGTCAGAGCTCACACAAGTCAGCAATAAACAAAAGCTTTTAAAAAAAAGCAAGTTAAATTTGGCAAACTTGTTTCTCTGCTGTTGCAAAAATGTGCTTTACATGTGAAAATATCATCAACTGAGGTGTCATGTTAGTATAGTTTTCAGTCCAAAAGCAGAAATACCTATTCAGTGAATATCACAAAATGCCTTTCACTTGTATTTAATTAAACAACGACAACAGAACTACCTTTTCTCTCACTCTCTTTGTTTCTCAGTGTTTTTATGTCAGTGTCTCTTACCAGTGGGAAGGCGTGGGAGATCTTGCCATCTGGGGGAAGTTTAGCCCCAAAGCCGTAAGCTGGGAAGAGTTTGTCACTGTCATAGTCCTGGATAATCTCCCCCACAGCCTTTAGAGCCATGGCGTATGCATTCATCTGGTACGGACTCATGTAGTGCAGTGAGGTGGGCTGGGATGGGTTACCTGGACAGAGAAGCATCACCACACCCAGCACACACAGAGGGATTAGAAGAATCATGCGGTAACATTTACATGACCAAATACTTTTTTAGAGAATCAAGACATGCAATCTTTCATCTTTCTGATTATGGTAAATTCATCAGTCACTTTCACTGAAGGGCAAATGGGAGTGGATTAAAAATAAAAACAGAAAATACAGAGGGAATGAGAAATAAAGACTTGTGTCTAATGTAGTCTGTGTCAAATGAAGCTGGTAACCTCTGCAGTCGTGGTAAGTAAAAGCCCTGCCACTATTTGTGAATTTAATTCCTTTATATCCTTCTTCATTATGAAGAAATAACATTCTTTGCTAGCTCGATGCTAATGGCAGTACTCGCTCGGTTGCTAAAGTGCCTCTGCTGTTTAACGCCATCGTTTGCCTGTTTTACTCTGTGTGGTAAAGTCTCTAGAAGAAATATCTAAAAGGCTGGGGTGTTATTGCCGTACTTTTGTCCACAACAGCAGATCGATCTGTTCTCCTAGTGGTCAAAGTGACAGCAGTGACGGGAGAAGTCGTGGAAGACAAAAAGAAAATCAAACATGCTAGACTTTCTGTTGAGACATCATGAGGCGTCCCAGACGCGCATCAGTTGTCGTCTTCTATGACACAACACATGAGATGAAACGATGGATTATTGTGGACAACACTCCCAGTCCACACCACATCGGGCTGATGTTGTCTAATGTGAACCCAGCACTATTTAATGTCCGGTGTATAGTTAGTTCATTATGTGTGACCTCTACAAGCACAAGTACATTGTGATTTTTTCATTTTTTTTCTGACCCTAATTAGTCATCAGTGCTTTTCATTGCTGAGTATGGAGATTAAATTCCAGAGCAAAGTAGTGGGGAAAATTTGGGCATAACACACAGGCCTAGTAGGGAGCGGGGCTTTTAATTTTTAATATCGACTTAGACTTTTAGACTTTAGACTTTATTGTCCCCAGAGGGGAAATTCTTTTCCACAGCACCACAACAGTTTGACCGAAATATAGAATATCATAATGCTTTTATTCTGAATCTCTGAGGCATACACCGCTGGTCTTCTTGTACCTGGTGGAAAAAACTGAAATGCAGCTCTATAGGTTTTTCCTACATATATCATCTCACACGCGCTTCACTACAGAGCACAGTATCACTCCTTATGAAGTCACACTAACAGCTGTTGAGGACCCTCTGCATTAAGGGGGTGAGTATTATAGTAATGACCAGGTAAATTGTGAGACAACCTTCCACCACAAGCACGAAAGTATTTATCACCATAGATACTGCAACTAACTGTTTGCTTATTCAGCTGTTAAAAGGTTAGCTCAGATTTTCTGAAGTGGGGTTGTATAAGGTACTCTATAGTCAGTGTATTACCTACAATAGATGTTTGTCAGTATGCCTCCAGTTTGGAGGAATGGCAGGAATACCAAAACGGGAGCTAAGCAATGTACTGCTGTGGAGGGGGGTCAGCAACCAAATGTATTTTAGACACCTAAAAAAATCAATATCAGTTTAAGTGTACGCTATATTGAGAGCCCGTTCCGACTGGGAAGCCATTAACAGCTTCAGTTCCACATGTATGCTCTTGCCAAGCCACAAGACTCCACTGAGGAAAAACAATAATTTTGGTTTGTTGGTCTTTTGCTACTTCCATCAGTTACTTAGTTTATGCTATTGTGTGACTTTGGTGAATCTGAATTAACCATTTAAAACAGCAAAGTCACAGTTTATTGCTGAACCCATATACAGCAGTACTTTGCTTAGCTTCCGTGGCAGTACTCCTGCTTACTTCTCCAAACTGGGGGCATGCTGACCAGTATCCACTGTAGGTAGTACATTGGATATGGATAAGTACCTCATACAACCCCACTTCACAAAATCCAAACAATCCCTGTAAGTTATAGTACATACCCTTTCCCTACATTCTCCTTTAATTGATTTAGGTATGTATATGGGTATAAGGCAGATTCGACTCCGGCTTGCAACCATTTGCTGCATGTCACCCCCCGCGCTCTCTCTATCCCCCATTTCACTCTATCCTGTACATTAAAGGCAAAAAGCCCTAAAAAATAATCTTTAAAAAAAATGTATTTATTTTGTAAAATGCAATTTAGAGCCTATCAAAGTAAATCTTTCATATGTGCAGTGACAATCATATGTTTATATACTACAGAGGACCAACCCAAAGATGAGAATACAGTCCATCACTGAAGTGGAGTGAATATAGTCCATTACTGAAGTGATAACTGTGACAAACATTGCAGGCAAAACAATTTCAGTGACCAACAGATGCTTCTTGCATGCACAGAAATGTAACACGGTCCTACCGTTAGATGCTGTGAAGTCTATGGCCACAGTGAAATTGAGTTGTGTCCTGGTGGGAGATTGAGCACATCAGTATCACTCAAAGCAGAGATGTTAGAACTGTGCCAGCATCTCCAGATGGGAGCACATTTGCAGATGTCCAGGCTAGACTGAGAAACTCATCAACAGCTTACAGCTGGCACTAGGCAAGGGATTGACACCATGATTCATACAGTATAGCTTATAACAGTGCTTTTAAATCCATGTGTTGATAATAGCTGTTTTGTGCAAAGTCTTTACATTTGACCATTTTCATGCTGAAGACTCTCCATGTGGTTCTCCAACAATTTTATTCATTTACTACAAATCATATATACTGAATTCTGCTTTGGAATAACAACTGTAGGCTTATTTTAGATACGTGTTTATGCTTTGCCGGCAGCCACTGATTTCAAAGTTTAAATCAACTGCCAGATCAACTTGCAGAGACTTACAACTTAGATCACAAAAGACATCATGTATGCTATAATCTTGTAATATACCGTAAAACTTGGTGTATAAGTCGCACTTCTTTCCCTGTTTTTTTCATCTAAAAAGTTGGGTGCGGGTTATAGACCGGTGCAACCTATAGACCAAGGTAAATGCTGACATAGGTAATTTGACCCACAAGATGGCGCTACGTAGTAATTTAAACTCATTCGTTTTTGGGATTTGAGTAAGCATGTATAGTTACAGCCCACACTGTAATAAGGTACTGTAATGCTGTCTTCTTAAAAAAGAAAAAAGAAGTTTAACGTTAATTTAAACTAATTTTTATGGCTCAGATGTTGTTATACCGTAATTTTATTTCCTGAAGAGGTTGTTTGGAAAATTGCAATCTGAAAAGTAACCAAAGCTGCTTAAGAGGTTATTGTGTTTTGAATGTGTTTCAAATTAAAAATAAAGGGAAACAGTGTAGGAATAACTTGTATAACGTTTTTATTAACAAATAATAATATAAAACCTTGTTTTCCCTGTTTGAGACCTTAAAAAAATAGACTGCGACTTATATGCCAGTGCGACTTATATTCCGAGTTTTACGGTAGTTAGTGGTGTAGTGGTAGTTGATGAGGTAGGTGTACTACTAGTTAGATGGGTAGGTTACCCTTGGAGAAGATGGGCATATCTTCCTATATATTCCAATGGCTTTGGAGCAGTTGGGTCTACTGTACACAGCTATAAAAAGAGGTGGGTATACCCCTAAACCTGTGTATACCCTCCACTATACCACTGAATATAGTGCTTTAGTTCCATTTGACAGCAATGTTTTCTAATATCTCACGAGTCCAAAACCTCCCAGTGCATGACCTCCTGTCATAAAGTTTTGATAAGAACAAACTCAAGTCTCTAAAACTTTTTTCAGTTACTTGGTTAGAAAATGGATGGATGGATGGACAGATTGGTCATAATTTAATCATTCAATTAAACTGTTCAGTTAGCTTTCTGTAACTCCTATATCCCAGTATGTAGGTCGAAATGCTTTTTCAAACCCTTCTCTGCACTGCCAAGAAAAACATTTCTTTGGGAGAGGAATGTTATTTGTTGACCTAAATGCAGATACATTTAAATATACTTAGTCTGAAAATGTCTATTTGTTACACTTTCTGGAACACAGTGGTTTACAGGATGGGGCGAGGGCAGAGCCTGGTTTTATGCAGAAGGCAATCCTTTGGACCAAAGAGAGAGCTGTGATATCATGGGGGGATTAGGGGTTTCTTTGTGTCAATTTAAGCTATTGTCTATTTAAGTTCTCCGATCAGTCCGATCAGCATGTATATATGTTGCCCTAGTGGCGCATTCTGTTAAACCTGTTTGTTGAGTTAATGTAAGAGGTGGTTGTTGTCAATTGCCTAATGAGACTACAGAACTTTATCACACCGAACACAACTTTACATCTACATTGTGATAAGAATTTTAAGTCATGCGACCATAGTGTGCTTCATTTACAGCCTAACATTAGCTTTTTACTTCCGATGATTGCATTCAGGCTTCAAAAATCAAAAAAGTGGGGATTATTTAATAATAATCATTAATAATCCAAAATCCAATGGAAAAATCCCATAGCTTTTTAAAGGAGCGTAACCAGGGCGACACTAACTTCCATGTCGGCCCACAGAAAAATGTCATTCCTGGAGCACTTGATTGTGACTTACTAGAGCTGGACCAGTTGGTTAGCATGTTTGCACTTCACAGCAGTTCACCAATTATTTGTGTGAGAAGTCATACTCAAATACGTAACAAAGATGCACAGATTAATTTCACCGTTTCACTGTCTGCTGTGACTAGGCCTTAAAAAAAGTAATAATTGCAGTAGAGTCCTTAAATGGCTTCATGAATGGCTTCATGACCATGATAAAACATTAAAGACTGAGGTCTTACCCTCCTCTGATGAAGTCGACAAATGTGCATTCTGACTCCACTTTAAAAGACAGCAGGGTCACCTTGAAGACAAAAAGAGAACAGAGGACGCAGCACAGGCACAAATTACAAGGAGGCCCTTGGCAAACACTATCCATTTATTGCCTTGACATGTCACTGCTGCTATGACTCATGTCCATTAAACATGTGACAGCTGCTGATGAAACACTCTGACATGACTTACTGTCCCTGAATTGACGTATTTCTTCTTCTTGCCTTTCTTTTTAGGATTCAAAACCTTGTTCACAAGACAGAAAACAAGAAATTAGTTTTTGTCTGAGCAGAAATGGTTACTCATTCAGAGCTCCTGTGGGTGGATTTTGATAATAAATTGTTCTCAGATGAGGGTTTGAATTTGTAACAATAGAACTTGCTATTGTATTTTACCTCATAGACATTGAACTGACTTTGGCCTCTGGAAAGTTCTCTGTAGCTGGTGGTGAACTCTCCGATAAAGTCATGACTTTAAGACATGTTGATTTAGACAAAACAGACAGAGAGACAAGAAAGTGGAAAATAGTTATAGAACAGTTCCTGTGCGCTTGAACAAAGAACAAAGTCACAAAAGAGAGCAAACAAATCCAAAATTGTGGTATTTAAAAAAGCAGACAAAACGTATAAAGCTGTATTAATACATTATTATTCTGCCAGTTTTTAAAATCACAATATTACTATTAGTAACATTAACATTCATTCTGAATCATGTATCCAGTTCAGTATTTTTTCTTCTTTTAACTCTGTCTTGGTCTTCACCCACTCCTGAGAAAAATATGTCTCTTTTGTTGATAGCTTTTATCAAGTCAGTAAAATTATTATTTTTTCTTTTTTTCTGTTGTCTTACTCTAAAAGCATTCTGTTAAATTTCCTGCTTCTCAGGAACACAGACACCCAAACCAATCCTCTGTCAAATATACAGTATGTACAATACATTCCTTTCCCTACATATTGACCTTTTAGATCATCCTCATGCTCCCCCAAACAATTACAACCATCATGTTACCATACCACATTCTGTAATTGTTGTCACTGCCACTTCACTGTCTGTGCTGTAATTGTAAAGCCTAAAGAGCAACTTGCAGGTTGGAGGCCCCACTTGCCGAAACGCTCTGGACAAAACATCTGGCTAAGATCAAATATCCACTAAAGTCCTCAAAGCAGTCAGTGCTGAGCCTACAAGTCCTTTCTACTGTCTATTGCTTCTATTATGGCCAAAGAGATTTTAAAGATATAGATTTTAATAAGTATTTTAGAATGTCGAGAAAAAAAAAAGCTTTCAAAATTAACAGAAATTTGCAGTTTCCTGGCTGACACCGGAAGTCAATATGATGTTTGACTCTTGCACTGGATGGCCTTTTATTGTGGCCAGCCTAAGGCACACCTGTGCAGTAATCATGCTGTCTAATCAGCATCTTGATATGCCACACCTGTGAGGTGGGATGGATTATCTCGGCCAAGGAGAAGTGCTCACTAACACAGATTTAGACAGATTTGTGAACAATATTTGAGGGAAACTTTTGTGTATATAGAAAATGTTTTAGATCTTTGAGTTCAGCTCATGAAAAATGGGAGCAAAAACAAAAGTGTTGCGTTTATATTTTTGTTCAGTGTACGTCAAGATGACATTGACATGAGACATTTCAAAGATGTGGGATTTTTGTTACCTAACAACACAACTTAAAAAGAACAAAATATCAATGTCATCTGTCATCAATATTCCATGTCAAATTAATATTGGCATTAGATGTTGTCCTGACATAAAATTTTCATCAATCAATGTCACAACCTAAATTCAACCATATATCAACGTTGAACAACGTTGATGGCCAGCTGGGCGTCTACTTTACTGTATGGAAATATAGACTCCAATATCATTGACCTTATGTGGCATGCCCCTTTGTTCGTTTGCTCCATTTCTGGTTTTGACTCTCAACATCTGGTTGCCATTACTGGCTATAGTAAACACAATTAAAAAGTCTTGGTCCTTTTCAGTTAACACAGAGTGCTACACATTTTCAAAGTTGAAACACATCCACATAAAACTAATCATTTCAGCCTACCTTATAATATATGATGTACTGAAAAACCTCAATTAGTAGCCCAGGCTGTTGTTTGAATGTTTAAATCACTGAATTCAACAGGCCTATATTTGGGACACGAATCTATATGGGGCAGGCCTTAAAATTATTTCGCACAAAACTGTTGCTCAGCAAAGATGAGCAAATACCATCATATTGTTTTTTTGAGCCAGTATGAATATTGTATACAAATTAGGCTTCAAATAACATATCATATATGTATTTTGTTATGACACTTGTTTTCATGGCACCTGAGAATAATGGTCAGTTACATTGTAACCTTGGTTCTCTGAGTGAGGAGATTATCTCCCCACCCAGTAGTTATAATTATAATTATGGGAATTACCCCCATCTGGGGTAATCGACATGGAAAATTAATAATCTTGAAGACACACCACTTTACGTGGCCACCATGCGCCAGGCTATAAAAGCCCCACCTTGCGCATGCACCCACTGATTAAAATTGACTGAAATGAGTACAGAGCATTCTTGAGCCTGGGGAGATAATCTCCTCGCCCAGAGAACCAAGGTTACAGTGTGACTGAACATTCTCTATCATATCGAGATTATCTCCCCACCCAGTAGTTATACCATAACTATGGGAACCCTTTAAGACACACAGCAAGGGGCCCCAGGAGACAGAGCAGATGCAAGTCCATAAGCAGTCAACACCTGATCCAGGTCCCACAGTGGACTGGCCAGCCTCCTGGTGCGATGAGGCTGCAGTCACCATCTGCAAGCCTATAATCCCCTGTATGAGCAGCCTTGATAGCTGCTACCATGCCTCTAAGGGTTGAAGGTGATTTTCCCGCCTCAAGCAGCCCCTGCAGGTACCTGGGCACCTCCGGGTGCAGCCTCCAGTCCCTTGCACTTGGGCCTTCCCTCGAAATGTTGGCTGGGTCGTGTCACTACCTGAGGTCTGCACAAAGCTGCATGGTGACAAACACCACTGCCTGCAGTTGTCTCTGCTGACAGAGCCCCAGGCTGAAGAGATGCCTCTGAACTGGACACGTGTGTAGAAGAGCCAATGGCACCACTTGTGCTGAGGCTGCCATAACACCCAAGAGGCGGAGACACAGCCGCCACATGACCCTGGCACCAAGCTGAAAATGAGAGAGGCAGGTCCTGATTAAAACCTGCCTCTCCTGTGACAGCTTCACCAGCCCAGCTCTGACATCCAGCCACATGTCTAGAAACTGGGTGGCCTATGCAGGCTGGAGACTACACTTTTTCTGGTTGATGCGCAGCCCCAGACCCTGAATGTGATCCAACTCTCACATGATGGTGGCACTGCTCCTCTGTCTGTGCACGTATTAGCCAGTCATCTAAATAGTCCAGTATCCTGAGACCATGCTGCCGCAGAGGCCCCAAGACCGCATCCATGCACCTGGCGAAGGTGCAGGATGTCAGTGAGATGCCGAAGGGGAGGACACAGAATTCAAAGGTTTTTCCCTCAAAGGCAAACCTGAGAAACCTCCTGTGCCCCTCCCAGACTGGGATTTGAAAACAGGCTTGCTTGAGGTCGAAGGTTGCAAACCAGTCGGCTACCTGGACAGCCTGCTTGACCATGGACACAGTCAACATTTTGCACTTCAGGGGCCTGAGGAAGTTGTTCAGCCCACTGAGGTCTAAGACAGGCCTGAGCGTCCCGTTTTGCTTCGGGACAATAAAATAGCGGGAATAAAACCCTGCCTGCTGATCTTCTTCCTTCACTTCCCTGATAGCTGACTTCACCATGGGAGTGAAGATTTCCGAGCACAAGACCTCCCTGTGCTGGTGGTCTGCAATAATGGAAAATGCAGCCACATTCGTCAGAGGAGGAGCGCTTCGGAACTGTGAACAATATCCCTGGGTCATTGTTGAAACAACCCAGGGGTCTGCCCCCAGAGCCTCCCATGCTGTCTGAGGGCAAGGGAAGGCTGGGGGGATGTCGCGTCTGGAGTTAGGCGTGGGCTTGGGTAGCCCCTGGCCACTGCCATCTTTAGACTTGCCACGCCATGCTGTGTCCAGCTGGCCCCACAGACCTTCCTGCCCCCAAGCAGGCTGAGGTTTCTTGATCTCGCTTCAAGGTGCCTGACACCTCCTTAGCACAGCGACGGGCTTCCTGGCCCTGCTAAATCGTCATGGATGCATGAGGCCCAAACAAGGCAGATGGTTCAACAGGCAATTTGAGTCGACATGCCCTATCCCCCTGGCTGCAGCATGGACTGTGACAGCCAGAGATGGCGCCTGGCCACCCGAAAACTTGCCAAAACACTGCCAGCCACTTCACTCTGCTCCCTTATGAGCTTTGGAAGAAGTGAGGAGAAACAGAAACCCTGCTTGAAAGGCTCGATCCCCTCTAGTTTTGAAAGTAGTGTGGGGGATGACCAGCAGGCATTGACTCGAGGATCTAAGAGAACGTGTGGGATTATATAATATAATTATCTCAGAAATGTAAGCAGGAGCTTGACCGTTTAAAGCTCTAAAAGTAAGAACTAAAATTTTAAAATGAATCCTGAGATGAACTGGGAGCCAGTGTAGTTCTGTTAAAACCGGTGTGATGTGTGCTCTTTTACTGGTGTGAGTTAAAAGTCTTGCAGCGGAGTTCTGAACAGCCTGAAGGCGATGAAGTTCTTTCTGAGTCAGACGAGTAAAAAGGCTGTTACAGTAATCTAAGCGAGAAGAAATAAAAGCATGAATGATCATCTCAAGTTCCGCCTTTGACAGCAAGGTTCTCAGCTTAGAGATGTTCCTCAGCTGAAAAAGCAGTTTCTAACCAATGTTTTGGTGTGATGCTCGAGAGACACAGCTGAGTCGAAAACAACACCCAGATTCCGAGGACTCGACTGGATGGCCGAGTCTAGAGTACCCATGTGATGCCTAATAAGGGGGATCTGATTTTCCAGGGCAATAATCAAAGTCTGTCCTGATTTCTGTGGAAACCTGACTGAAATCCAAGACATTACTTACCTTCAAGAGCATTGTAAGTTCCTCTGCCACTATTGTTTCTAAGATCTTGGACAAGAATGGAAGTTTGGAAACTGGCCTATAGTTTTTTGGTTGTGGTAGGTCCAGATTAGGCTTTTTAAGTGCTGGTTCAACAACTAAAAAAAAAGCTGGGAACCACACCAGTTGAAAGTGATAGATTTATCAAATTCACAATAGGAGCCAATAGAATTAAATACTGTTTTAAGCAGCTTAGTAGGGAGAACATCAGTGGGAGACGAGGAGGGTTTCATTTTTAGGAGCAGAGCAGTGATGTCCTGAAAGAACACAGGGTTAAAAGAGGACCAAGTGCAAGGGGAAAACATTACACAGAGTTAAAAGAAGACAATGGTGAAATATTCCCCCTGATGTCTCTGATCTTTTCCACAAAGAAATGAAGAAATGTATTGCTGCCTGCAAATAATACACATCATATCATGTTAATCATATCAAATAAGACTCAAGATATGATTTGAGAAAAATACTGAGTCCTAACATTCCTCAACATTTCATTTAAAGAGGCTGTAAGTTCCCTTAGGTGGAGTCTGTGAACCTCTAGCTGTGTTGACTTCCACAGATGTTCCACCTTTCGACAGTTTCTCCTAAAAGAGTGGATGGAGTCATTTATCCAGGGATAAGGCAGGTACTAGGGCACAACTAGATTTCACCACAGACACTTTATCCAAAATAGCCACACAGTGGCTATTAAAAGTCTGGATAAAGACATCAAGATGGTCAATTCCCATCAGTATATGTGGCTCAAACAAAGCAAAGTTATCAGCTGTATCCTGATTCATAATCCGCCTTTGGGCTTTTATTTTCAAAGGGGGAAGATTTACAGGGAAGTTAACATTAAAAAGCACACTGCAGTGATTGCTGACATGAAAGTTCTCCACATACACATTCTTAATACTCAGGCCAAGTGAAAAAACAAGGTCCAGAGTATGGCCCTTACTGTGTGTGGGTCCAGAAACATGTTAGATGACTCTTTGTTTGAATACATATTGTATTAACACCTGATTTGAAGGATCACACTTATAAACACATAATAAATAACAAATGGCAACATATTTCGACCAGTCAGAACACTTCCTTATTACTGGTTGATGGACCTGCATTTGTATTTGTGTATTTGTGTTAATAAATAACAAATGGCAACATATTTTGACCAGTCAGAGCACTTCCTTATTACTGGTTAATGGACCTGCATTTGTATAGCGTCTTTCTAGTCATCCGACCACTCAAAGCGCTGTTTTCATTATGGCCACACTGGTGGCCAAGGCTACCATACAAGGTCTAGTTTTGAACACACTAACACACTGATGGAAGCACCATTGGGAGCAATTTGGGGTTCAGTGTCTTGCTCAAGACATGCAGACTGGAGAAGCCAGGGATCGAACCGATGATCTTCCGTTTGGTGGACGACCCGCTCTACCTCTGAGCCACAGAAACACATAGGGTCAGTTGCATCTATTGTGCACATTTTTTCCATTTTTTTTTAAGGGAAAAAATGTTTTGGACATATTTGGGGAAACACTGTCTAAGATTAAGGCTCTGCGTGGGCATTTCACATGGTTAGGAAAAAACAACAGGGTTTGGCTTTACAATCTTACGGGAAGCAAACACTGGCCTCCTGGGTGAAAGTCGGTGGTTGTTGGACCCACCCACCAGTCCTACCACCTGCTCCAGTTGGCAACCGGCCGCGTATCACACTGACGTGAAAGGCAACATTTTTTGTTGGTGTCTGATGCCCAAAGTAACTGACCAAGTGCCAGTTTTCAACCACTTCGGAGTGAGACCGGGTTGGTTTGATCACACAGCACAATACCACAGATGCTCCAAATTTTGTTGGAGCATGCCATTGGCATGCTGACTGCAGGAATGCACACCAGAGCTTGTTACCTGTAAACTGAATGTTCATTTCACAACCATTAGACCTCTAAAAAGTTGTTTCAGTGAATTTAGCAGTACATCTACCAAGCCTCACAACCCCAGACCAAGTGTAACGACACCAGCTCAGGACCTCATCCAGTGTCTTTACCTGTAAGATCATCTGAGACCAGCCACCTAGACAGCTGATACAATAATTGGTTTGCACAACTGAAGAATTTTTGGAATGAATGAATCTATCTCAGGGAAGCTCATCTGTGTGCTTATTGTCCTCACCAGGGTAGGAACAACAGCCTTCTAAACTCCTCCAGAACCGGGATTGTAAGTAAACAGACAAATGAGATGGGCCACTTTGAGGGTCAACTGTTTATGACTCTGCCCCCGGCCTCACCTCAGTCTTGACAAACTCTCCCACCAGCCATCCTGGCATAAAGGTGTCACTTGAGACCCCTCCAGGTCCCATATGTCGATTAACATCTTAAAAGAATTCAACTTGTGACAACATAGCCAGATCAATGGCCATTCCAGGGTCGTTGACTATGCTTTTAAGTTCACCACATCCTCTCCCCTCTTATCACCCCTGGGAACCACACCATCTAATTCACAACCTGGTAAAGAGGAGAAATTGAACAGATGTGAGGATCGTAAATTCAGTGTGCATTCCTGAGCAGAGACTAAGTTTCTCTTGTAACCAACTTGAAATGTCTCTTGAAAGTAAAACTATACATTTTATCCATGTTCTAACATTGTAAATGTGCATAATCCTTGTTTGTTAGTTGAATGATGGTTTTTTTTCACTCTTATAGGTCATAGTATGAGAAAGTTAAAATTTCATGTGTTTAATCCCTCATTAAACATAGAGTCATACTGCCATCTTGTGACGATAGTTAAGAAGGGTTCCCGTAAGGAATCCCACATTATATTTTGAGTTAAAATATAGTTGGATTGATTAATCTACTTGTCTTTATTAATATGTGCTTTCTCATTTAGTATGTTGATGCAATTGCAGACTAGTTTGTAGTGTTTGTGCACGAAACATTTATACTTGTGTTCCGCTCACATATGAGGTATAATAATCATATTAAATTTAATTTGATGTTAAGAGCCGATTTTGACCATAACAGGGAGAGTATGTGTCTATCGCGCGTAACATGTTAAAGCATACAGTATAATCTCACAAAATAAAGTTTCATTAAAGTTCATTAAGTTTCCTCCAAAATAAAGTAATGTCGAAACTAACAGTACCGCCTTGACTCGGACACACCCCCTCAAGCTGGTGGGATAAAACTATTGAGCGCGGCACATCTCAGCACTTTCCTCTTTCTTTTCTTTTTATGTTACTTTTTACTTTCTCTTTTTCTTTCTGTTGCTGTCCCTCCTCCTAGTTATACTCTTAATGCCTGAACCCATTACGCTCTTAAACTTGGTTCCTGCATACCTCTTTCTTTTCTTACGATCTTTTTTCTACACATTGATAAGACTTTGATAATAATATCGAACGGACGACGAGATTGTTTTCAACTTTATTATAAGCGAGTAGCCATAGCTGAATAGATGAGTTTCTGTTCAGCCTGCAACTCCGTCAAAGATTCATCGGATCCAGCGGCTGCCAGCCACTTGTCCAGGTGTCCGCAGAGCAGGGGCACTTTGGCCAAACCAAGAGACTTTCCGCCGCCTAAATTCACCAATGTCTAAGGACCACCTAAAGGACACCGCCTTCAGGCTCTGCCGCCCCTCACCGCTGCATTCCAGTTTCTATCACCCTGCTGGAAGGCTGTGAAGTGAAGCCGGGAGTCACCAGCGGCAGTCTGGGGTCCCCGAGAAACGTCCGGCTGAGTCATTTCTTCTCAAATTAGGCCAAATCCCCCGCACCTGATGCAGCCGCTGTGTTGTGATGAGAGTTGATGTAGAATAGGAGACTTACTTATTCTGATCTTAATTTAGGTTTCATTAAATAAATAGTTTTGCGCATCCCTGCATCCCCAATTTATCTATAGTCACATACTCTCTCACTATCACCAAACTAAATAACTGAAAAAAAGTGTTACCTCTTGTCTTAATCCATCTATACATACAGTTGATTTTGTGTCATTTCATATCATCCTCATTTACTATTTATTTACTCCGTTTTTAAACATTTAGCCCTAAATAAATCTTCATTTATCGCCAAGTCGTTGTCTGTGAATATTTCTCTTGAGCAGGAACTAAGATCACTGTATAGAGAATTCATAAACCAGATACTGAGATTGATTCATTATTAATAAGTGTACTGACAAATTAATAATTGGTTTCCGGAGTTATTAATTTGATTAGTCACTTCCGTCCTTAGGAGGGTGGTGCCCCAAATTTTGTTACAAGTGCAAACATTTCCTAAAGGTATTGCTCCTATACCAGGGTCTTGACCTGACAGCTTTTCATCATCATAAACCCACTTGAGTGGCCACCTGCTCACCTTCAATGGTGTCTGGCATTTTGGAGAAGTGTTCTCTTCACAGACAAATTCCAGTGTACTGGGCAAATGGCAGATGGGGTGTGTGGCATGGAGCAGGTGAGCAGTTTGCTAATGCATATGTTGTGAACAGAGTGCGCCATAGTGGTAGTGGGTTATGGTATGGGCTGGCATAAGCTATGGACAACAAACAAAGGTGCATTGTATTGATGGCAGTTTGAATGCACAGCGAGACTGTAATGAGATCCTGAGACCCACTGTTATGCCAGTCATCCATGGCCATGACCTCATGTTGCAGGAAGATAATGGATGGCCCATATTGCAAGGATCTGTACACAATTCCTGGGAGCTGAAAACATCTTGCATGGTCTGCATACTCACCAGACATGTCACCCATTGAGCACTAACACAGATTTGCAACCATAATTTGAAGAAAATAATAGTTTTGTATCGCTATGTATATATCTTTTATAATAAGATAGACAGATAGATAGATAGACAGACAGACAGACAGACAGATAGATAGATAGATATTCAATTTGTCCTTAATTGAGCTATCTGATTCACTACCCTTCATTCATCCTCATGCAGTCAGCATTTCTCTCATGTTGTCTCAAGGTGTGTGTTTTGGATGCAATATAACTGTGCAAAACATGTAAAAAAAAGCTCCCTTCAGATGATGACTTAACCATCTGCAGGGAAACATCAAACACTGTAAATACTTGACTGATGATGTCAGGTCTGTTAATCTTAACTACATACAGACTGCTTAGTTCATAATAAAACAGAATTTGAATTAGCCTGTAATTTCTCTACATCCCCAGCACATGGTCACTGCGCACTTGATCTGTGCCAGAATGAAAATCTGGCTATTAAATCTTCTCCTATTAAGAGGATCCCTCAGAGAAACAAGGTTCGCAGCAGTTCAACACGTGACTTTTCATCTGAACATGATACAAAATCCCCTCCAGCATTATCAGACTGGTAAATATCAACTCTCTGCATGCCCTAAGATCATCTCTGCATCTCAATATATCACCACCTGAAGCTGTGCGTGGCACCAACACTGCCTGGGTAATGCTGGTATTTAAAGGGGAATCCTCAAGGAGCAAATGAGTTCATCTCCCAATGGGAAGAGAAAGAGGATGAAATATGAGAAGGGGGAGGACAGGGAACAATAACAAGGCAATAAGGTTCGGGTAAAGGAAGGAAGAGACAGGAAATGCAGGAGAGTTTGACACTGTAATTCATAAATATGATGCACTGTCCTAGTTTCACAAGATGTCTCTCCTCCTTTATCCTCTTTTATTTTGTACATTTTATTTTGTACACTGTGTCACTTGTCCCCTCAGCATATATATATATATATATATATATATATATATTACTATAATATACCTATTCGGTCTCATTCTGAAGTCTGGAGCTTAGGCAGTGACTTCCGTGTCAGACACTGAACAAAAAAAAAAAAAAAAAAAAAAGTTCTTCAACGTTTGCCAGGTGCTATGGAGGCTGGTGTTTGTTTCCCATATGTAAAGCCAAATCCTGTGTTTGTTTTTTTTTGCTAAATCCAACCACATGTTTTTGTTGCCTTAAACCCAACCACATGTGTATGTTGACTAAACGTAACCAAGTGTGTTGTAGAAGAAAACTATTGTCAATTTGCGATGTTATACCAACATAGCACATTTATTTTGAAAGAGTCTGTATACAAACTGTACGTTTCCTGTGAAGTGTATTTTAGAAATAGACAATGCATGTAACAGACTGAAGCTGACACAGCAATCCAGATAGTCAAGAACAGATGTGCCCAGGCTACCTTGTACGTCATATGTCGACATGCAAAGTCCATGACTAAACATTGATATGTGATGAGGTCGGAGTGAGAACGTGATGAAAAAACCTGTTGATATCCAAGTCTTTCAAAATGAAAAGTTCACGACCAAGCAACGATATGTGACGAGGTTGGAGTGAGAATGTGTTGACCTTTCTGTTGCGATGTTCTTGCTTCAGTAGTTAAACAATAGATTCATTGTCATTCTACAGAAAAAATATATGGTTCTACCTTAAAATTAAATGTTCAATGCTTATAAAAATGCAACTCAGTGTTGACATTGCACATTTCCACAAACTATGAATATGTTACATTTGCACGTTATTACATAGCAGATACATAAAGATGTTATGGTTCAACAGTGCTGTGGTTACCATGTGGTTAGGTTTAGGCACAACAACCACTCTGTTATGGTTAGGAAAAGAACACATCTTGACCTAAATACATGCTCTTCATGTCACTATCCCAACTGGAAACTCGGCTATCTCTTGTGGTAAAACAGCAACAGGATGCAGCTTGGCTGGTGTCTCGCCAAAGTGTCATGCCATAACAGCCACTGCAGCATAACGTATTTCAGCCAGCTAAAAAAATCAGTATCAGTGTCAGTGTACGCTATATTTGAATATTAGCTCTGCTTTACCATACACACTAACCAATCAATTTTGCAGAATGGAGTCTGGTGGCCTTGATATAACAGCTTATATTCCCTGTCGCAAAAGGCTGTATGACTGCAAGGTAAAGTGGTGAAAATATTCAGAATATATATTAATGTTTTTTTGGTGGGCATTTTATGGTGGCTAAAAACTAACAGAGGCAGAGTTGGATCAGCACAGTTTGATTTTATGTACATGATGTGAGGATTTTCCAAGTGGAAGTTATTATAAATAGGCTAAACATCGTGGCTGTGTCTGACATTATTCACTCGTTTACTACTACTCACTATCAGTGTTGGGCAGTAAGGCGTTATTTGTTAGTTAAGGTTCATTCTCACTGCCGCGATACGGAAATGTGGGACGGATTTCGGAATATTCGCGGAGCACTTTTCCGCCCTCAAACCATACACACAGGCGCGGTACGGACGCGGTGTGGAATTTCGCGTTGTTGTGTTCCAAGTCCGCGCAGTGTGAATGTGGACGAGAGTAACAGCAGCAGCAGCAGCGAGCTAGCAAGCTAACGTTTAACAAGCGTCAACATCAACTTTCTTTAGCACTTACCACTCTCACCGCAGCCACCAAGCTAGACAATGGACTGCCAGACGTTGTCCTTTAATTCATTGTTCATAAAATCATCCCGTCTTTTATCAAAAAGGACAGGGTGCTGTGAAACAAGGTTTATCAACCTTTCTCCCATACTGTCCTGCCTGGCTGGATTTCGGACTCTCCCGGGTCTGCGCCACTATAAAGGCCCTGTCAAAATACCCGCACTTGCGCACTTGCGCACTTGCGCCCCTTAATTGCGCGCTCCCGCTAAGGGGCGAAAGTGCGTAGGGTGTCCCAATTGTCTTCTGATGTTATCAAGGGGTGCAAACCTGCGCCCTTAATGCACCCCTTCCGAAAGTGCACATCAGACCTCACTTCGCTGAAGGATTTTACCCAGAATCCTCCGTAGTGTCGTGACGCCTAACACTGCATAGCTGGCCGGCACAACTCACCATCTTCAAACGGTAACTGACGTGTCCGCGAGCCAACTCCGAATGACAACAACTGTTAGAGGAACATAACGTCAAACAACACGCTGTGTGGACTTAATAATACATGACAGGGCGTTAATAATGAAATAATACACAGTTTACAATCGACTGGAGGTTTGTATGACAGTCCACATCACTTTACAGTTTTGATTGTGTCTTTAATTATTATTATTTTATTACTGTATGTCTTTATAGTTTATTTTATAGCCTATCACAATTTATCCAAGCAAAAAACGTTTTAATAGGAATAACGGTAATCTAGGCTACGTTAACGGTAGAGTAAAAAAAAGACGTTACAGCTAATATACACATTATTAACAGGTAAATTCAAGGGTAAAATTTAATTTAATTTATCCATTGGCTGGGCATCAGCATCAATAGGGCCTACTTGGATCTGATGTAGATGCCGCCTTCTCCTGCGGCTCCTAACGCCGGATTTCCACTGGATGCGTATCCATTGCGGAATGGCAGCGCTGGTTATCCGCTGCGTGCTCCGCCGTCCGTCAATACCCACCGGCTGCGTTTGCTGTGCGGAGCGGTGCAGCTCCGCCGGAAGACATCTCGGTGCACTGCCATGATTAATATCTCCTCGTCCATGGTGTCAACGGGATGAAATGACGTCTGAAAACCTCTGACCTGTTGACTTCAGGCCTGCCTCTGTCCATTATGTAGTTTTCAAGGTGTAGTGCAGGGAAATATGATCCGCCGTGAACACTGTGTATTTTATTTTGAAAATTAACCGGATGTTTTATTTTGTTTCTGTGCACGACTTCCTGCCCCGCACAACGCAGCAATTCAGCACAGAGCAGATCGTGCGGGGCAGGAAGTCGTGCACAGAAACACATAAAACATCCGGTTAATTTTCAAAATAAAATATACAGTGTTCACGGCGGATCATATTTCCCTGCACTACACCTTTAAAACGTCATAATGGGCAGAGGCAGGCCTGAAGTCAACAGGTCAGAGGTTTTCAGACTTCATTTCACCCCGTTAACACCATGGACGAGGAGATATTAATCATGGCAGTAAACTGAGATGTCTTCCGGTGGAGCTGCACTGCATCGCACAGCAAACGCAGCCGGTGGGTATTGATGGACGGCGGAGCACGCAGCGGATAACCAGTGCTGCCGTTCCGCAACAGACACACATCCAGTGGAAATCCGGCATCACAATTACATGATCATTGAGTATTTACACCTTGCTTTGCTAAAGTGCATCTGCTCTGTGAGCCTGGTGATGTTAGTGTGATGTCAGAATAGAAAAGTGTTTTGGCAAACTGTCAGAGGATGCAGTCCTAATTGGGGTGACTGCTTGTTAAACCACATGTGGTACTTGATTTATACATTAAATACACAGTATGGGGGGAGTGGGTGTGGAGGACTTGGACTTGCAGGAATATGAATTAGAACACCTGTGATTAAGCTAGGCTGAATAATGCAAGAACAAGTAATATAAATTATTATTTTTACTCTGATAACATCTTGTCATCAAAATAAAAGTTCCTTGCCATGATGCACTAGAGAGACAAAATATAATTGTCTGTCAAACCTTGAAGGAGCAACTGACTGTGCAGATATGCAACAGAATTACTGCGTGATGGCTGTGTCAGACTGACATACTTTGCTAGAACACTGCAAGACAAACATTTACCTTGACTTTCCTCATGTCTTGCAGATTGCAGGATAGGGATTTGGAAATCTGGGGCTGGGGGATTTATAAAATACCACAAGAATTTCAAGTGAATCCTAACTGAAATTTATGGAAATCAGTAACACTGGGCCAGACAGGCCGAAACACCCACATGATGTTCCCAGTTAAACCCACAAATCTGTGAGAGGAGCACCTACTGTGCCCACCATCAGAGAGAAACAGAAGCTGTGTCAGGACTGTGGTAAGCGCTAATAAACACTGATCTCCTGTCCACTCAGCTGCAACCTTTTACCTGCAAGGTGTTTTTGATTTATTACCCCGTGTGGGGCAGGTGGGTGGAGCTCAGCCCTCCATTAGTTCTAATTCCTAATGATAAGACTGAACAAGGTCAGACAGAACAAGGTGTGACATTTGAGAGATTTAATCTGGAGCTGAATACCAAAGAAAAGAAAAAAGACAGACAGCGAGCATGAGAACTCACCTCCCATCTCTGTCCCAGTCGTATACATCCACCTTGACCGTCCTGGAGGGAGGGGAGATAGACAGAGGAGAGAATCACAGAGGGAGGAAGTGTGTGATAAAAAGAAACAGAGAAAAAAGATTAATAGAGTTTTAGAAAGTAAGTCAGGAGCTAAAATTCTCTTGGCCTTCACATCAAAGAATGTTTCACATTTTATGATGCAGAGTAACAGTGTCAGATTTCATCAAAGAGGATATTATAGGAATCTTTGGCACTGATCCTTAGGCTACTTCCACACTGTAAGACTTCATACTTCATTTGGATAATTTGCTCAGATTCGATTTTTTTTTTGTGTGTGGCATTGTTTACATGATTTATAAAAATGTGAGATTCCAGTGTGAACTAGTCACTGTTCTGAACTGACCTGCATGAGCAAAAGAAAAATAGCAAAGCCATCAAACACAGCACACTGTGGTACAGAAGTAAACATGGGGGCCAGTACACTCAGAGTTCATGGCTTCATTTATAAGTTGATGTGCAGTGGGAGCCAACGAATTCATGAGCAGATGATAATGAGGATGAGCAGAAAGAGAGCTGAATTTTTAATTATAGCTTTTTGTGGAGCAAGGGCTGCTACTTTTGTATGGAGGTGTGTGGAGTTGGAGCCAAGAGTGGTGATATGGTGCTGATGAATGGCTTCACTGCAACAGATTTCATCCAAAATTTCAGGATGTCAATGGTTACTTCAGTACCTCTCCACAGGACATTCAGGTCAGCCGAGTGACGTAAAAGTGAGGTCCCATTGCAAAAAAATGTATCTCATTTAGGAGCACGTACGAAAGTGGCCTACAGTAAATCAGAATGGAAAAGATCAGATTCCACGTCATTTGTGCTGTTCACACTGACTATGTTTACCTGCACATTAATATTCCACTGTTATACTTTTAAACATTATGAAAGACTATGATATCAACAGGTTTTTCCAACACATTCTCACTCCGACCTTGCTGCATATCAATATTTGGTCATGGACTTTTCATACCGACATATGACATGCAAGGTGTGTTGGTTGTTGACGTTCTGGGACGCCATGTCAACTTCAGCCTGTTACGTGCATTGTCTGTTTTTTCGAAATACACTTCCATTTTCACAGGAAACGTACAGTTTGCATACAGTCTCTTGAAATAAATGCATTACGTCAGTACAACACTGCAAATTAACCTTTTTTTACTTCAACAAATGCACAAAGTTACGTTACATGCATGTTGTTGGGTTAGGCAACAATGTAGTTGGGTTTAGCTAAAAATAACAGTGTTTGGCTTTACAATCATACCAGTGTCACAAGTGAAAATTGGTGGTTGTTGGACTGTTGTTATCCTGCTGCGTTTCCCTGCCATTAAACTATAGCAGTGACCGGCTGTGTATCATGCCAATATAAAAGGATGTCTGTTCTCATCAGTGTCTAACGGTGGAAGTTACTGACCAAGCACTGATTTTTGACAACTGCGGAGGGAGACCAAGGTGGTTTTGGATATGCACAAATATCATAATGCCAACCTTTTTTAAAAAGGTGGCTGAAGGAAGGAAGGAGGGAGGCTGTGTTTGCATAGCCGAACAAAGCCACTGCTGGGAAACTCTGAAAAATCCTATTTTGATGCAACGAACCAAACTATCAAATTAAAATCATCACAAACCATGTCACACATGAAACTGGGGCTTTTGTGTGTCCTCAAGGTCTTTTTCATCTTTTTCTAAAACTTAAAAACTATATTTGTTATTTTATTAATTTTCTATTGTGAACAATTTTTTTTAAAATACCAAAAACAACAATGTGTTTGTCCATATCAAAATACTTTCTATAACTTCACCTACCCTGTCTGTAGCACTCAGCCCCAAGCCTATGTGTTCCTATTGAAGATGTACATCTTAAAATACAGTTCACAGATATATAGTTTGTTTAAAATAAAAAGGAAAGGAAACCTAAACAATTTCCCCAGTCATTTGGTCACTGTTGTTTTTAGCAAATGTTAATTGAACAGGAGGAAATAGTACATTTGTCGGGGACTTTTTTCAACGGTGGAATAAACCCATATTTTGTGCTCCAATGGCTATTTGTGGCAGCAGGATGGTGTGAGTGTGGGACTGAGTGAAAATCAACCACAATGTGTGCATTCATGGTAATGAAGGAACACGTCATCCAGTGCAACAGTGTGGCTCACTGATCTGTTTTTAAAGCCTTTAGAAACACAGCTTGAAATAGTAAAAATGCACATATTATATCAAAGTCGAGTGTCTCATTAATCATCCACAAAAGTCTGAGTGAAAATAACCATTCATAACTATTAGAAAACCTGCAGCTCATTTTGCTGTTTAGACCACTTGCCAGGACAGAGTGGGCGTGGCAGATAACGCTCTGATTGACAGCTCCCTCATTTTGATTGACATCTCCCTGGCTCAGCAATGGCTGCCAAAAATTTAATCCAGCCGTACATGTTTGAGCCCTCTGATGATTCAGAGGATGAAGCAGAAGCCCTGCCAGCTGAAAATGATTCCTTTCAGGTGGTCACTGAATGGTAAGTTTCAAAATGTTTTGTGATTCATATTAATGTTACTTCGTAGAATAGTTAGCATAACTTTTACATGCAATGTTAGCTGAGATGAATGACAACGAGAGGCTAGCGCTTTGCCTTTCTTCATTGAGATACGTTTTCACTGAAAACATAAATCTGCTCCGTTTCTCTGATAATAGCCTTTTTCATTCAAACACATCCAGTCTTAATAGATTAAATATGTCTTTACTCTGACACACATACCGACCCTCAAAGCGGGAGAGACTGGTGCTGGCCGGCCGTCTCTCTGGCGTTGTGTAGAAGTATTTGCCCGCCTCGAATAATGTTCTCCTCCGGCTAAAATTGTGTTTTTTCCCGCAGCATCACCTCCGCGACTGGGGATATGTTTATGCGTAGCAAAGCTAACTGCTTGGGGCTGGGGTTAGGGGTGAGGAAGGGCGCACGTTACATCCCCTCCCCGCGAGCCGTCACTGGCACCGGGCCGGGGGGCAAGCCTGGCCGCTCACAAGCCGCCTCTTACTGCAGCTCCACGAGCTGCAAAGGCTCGGATTGTCCGGGCTCTGGAGCCGGTCAACCTGATTCGAGTGCTGCTGGGAGCCCGCCAGAGGCAGAGCCTCCGCTGCTTCACAGCCGAGCGGTTCAGCCAGTTTACGATCTGTATTTTCCCACTGGGGGGCGGGATGAGACAACTGACGGATGATTTATATTGGTTTGGAATTTATTGCGTAATAAATCTCAGAGATAACCACGGCTAAATCAAACCCAATTTCAAGAACGTACAAAAACTTAAAAGACAGATATTTCGAATTTGGATGGAAAGTGATTTCTAATTGTTTTTACATGTTTAATATTATGTACATAAGACCCTAAATTACATAGTTAGAAGGCTATTGTGGATTTGGGTTTCCAGAGGCTTTAATAGTGTCTGGATAACAATGGAGCACAGAGGAAGAAGATGAATCTGGCTTGGATACACACACAATGCTTGTTAGTGGAGACATTCATTGTTGTTTTTTCATAGAATTTGTACCTGGAGTAATACAAATAGCTATGACTATCACCTGGGTTTTAATTGATAGCTCCAGGCAGTGTGTGGTCATTGAGGTTGAACAGGACAATGTTTGACAAACTGTTAGTTCGTTATTATTTTTGTGGGATCCTTGTTTAAATTTTGCTATTGCTCTTAAAAAAAGAAAGACAGTTTTGGTTACAATAAAGTGAAACAATGAAGTCAAGGTAAGAGTCCAGTTTTGAATTAAAATAAAAAAGAAAAGAAGAAAAAATGTGCATATACACGCGTTTGTGCATGTGAGATCCAACCAGGGGCGTTGCTAGGAGTTGAAAACATCTGGGGCTTTGGCCCTGAAGTGGGAACAATTCTGTACCCGGGGGTTTGGGGGTTTCTCCCCTGGGAAAATTTTGAATAATTCCACATGATTTTAACGTATTTTGACAAAGAATGAATTATTATTGGGTTGCCCAAATTGTCCCCCAATTGGGGGAACAACTTTGAGAACAACTTTGCAAACAGTGTGAAATAATGCACTAATCACAAAGAATATGCTGCACATCAAATTAAACAGCAGAACCTGGGCTACACCCTTTTTACATGCCCCAAACACAGCTCAAACAACAACTAAATAAATAACAACAATAATTATAATAACAATAAATCAAACTCCATACCTACTCATCATATTTCGGGCTCTATTACAATGCCACGTTATGCAAAACACACACCATTCATGTCAAATGAAGCATAGACACTGCTCTTTCCACATATATGCGCCAAAGCACCCTACACCAAAGCATCAGAGAGATAGAGGCCAAAGAACAACAACAACAGAAATCGTTTCACCGAGCCATAGTTGTAAGATTTCTCTTACTGCTGTTGTTTTGCCGTGAAACGTTAATTCGGCTACACAGTACAATCCGGTAGATCGACAAGTTGTGCTGCATATAAATTAATCTGGGTGAACCTGATGGGCTTTAGGACCCGGGGGGGAGCATAACAATGACCACAGACATTACAGTGCTGTCAATCTCATGTTGGTGGGTATAGCATCATTCTATTGGCTCTAACAAATCAAACGAAGTGTCAATCACTCAAATCGACCAATCCGTTGCGGAGATACGAGCCTCCAAAGCACAGAAGAGTAAATTTGCTTAGAACACGGCACTCTTAAATACTTGATTCTGATTGGTCAATCAACAAAATTCTGCGGTGTTTATTTCTTGAGGTATCACCACTGCTCTGCTGCTCCGTTGCTCCCTTGCTAGGGACACCATAGCAACGGCCTTAGACTGAGGAGCATCAAAATCAGTTAACGTTAGTCCACACAGGCCAAATAGGATCGTAGTGGCAAAATGCAGCATTTTCAGGACATCACTTTTAACATTTTTGGAGATAATTGGAAATAGATGGACCAGCAAATCGAAAGCTTTGCTTTCTGGCCCAGCTCCTTCTTCACCACGACTGTCCATTGCAGTGCCCACATCACTGCTGATGCTACGCTTTACTGTCAATTCATCTCATGCTCCATTCTACACTCACTCGTGAATAAGACCCTCAAGACATTTGAACTCCTTCTTTTGGGGCAATTACTGTCTCCAAACCCAGAGGGAGCGATCCACTGTTTTCCAGCAGAGAACCATGGCCTCAGACTTGGAGGTGCTGACTCTCATCCCGACCACTTCACACTCTGCAAACTGGAGGTCAAGGTGTGATGAAGCAAACAGAACCACATCATATGCAAAAGGCAGAGATGATAATTCTGAGGTCCCCAAACTGAACTCCTTCCTCCTCAAGGTTGCTGTCCATGAATAACACAAACAGACAATGGACAACCCTGGCGGAGGCCAGCACCCACTGAAAACGTGTTTGCCTTTACACAGAGTATGCAGACACAGCTCTCATTTTAGTCACACAGGGACGGTGCCGTAGCATTGTTCCGACCTCTCATTAGTCCAACGTCCCGTTGTTCTGATATGTGATTATTACTGTATTTGTGTACCATAGAGGACCAGCAACGCAACAAAAGTAGGCTACTGGTTGAGATACAAGTGTCATAGAGAGGACAGAATGAAACACCATAACCTCCTGTTATTAACTCTGGGGTCCGGGTTGTGTGGGGAGCTTTCCGTGGTGCTGAACGGCTCCCGGCGGGCGTATTTTTGCCTTGATGGTGCGCCGCGACCAGCTCTGGGTCAGCTGGGAAAGGCTTGAGGCGAAGCAGGCTCACGGCTTATGTGTTTGCCACTTTCTTTTTCATTTTAACCCACACCATGATCTTTTCCTGACCCTACGGGACTTCGGAACAATGGGTTTAATATGGTCGGAACAATGGGATGTCGGACCAATGGGCAGACCCCACAGGGACTGGATGGCTGTGATTTCACTCTGGCTGCTCTTCCCCTCTAAAAGGCCATAGTATAAAATAGATTTGGATGTTAGGTTAAAAAAAAAACAACAACACGACTTAGGTCAAGCTTTAACCTGGATTAATGGTTTATGGCCAGTGTAAGTACAGTCACTTAGATATTTGTGAGATTACTGCTGCATTGCCTCCACGTTGGTCTCAATAACACCAGCACTGGCCTGAGACTGAGAGCACGGCCGACTGCTGGCATTATTCTGACCAGCACAGAGTCCAACCTCCTCTTCACATATTTAGCTGGCTCTGTCATTACGATGCGGCGCAGCTGCACAGTGGTACAGTGGTTAGCATTGTCACATCACAGCAAGAGGGTTCATGGTTCAAACCTGGGTTGAGGGAGCCCTTCTGTGTAGAGTTTGCATGTTCTCCTTGTGGCAGCATGGGTTTTATAAAAAAAAAAAGTTGAGTCTACCAGGGTTCCAACATCACAGCATGTAGGCTGGACTAAGAACCATCGCAGAGTACAAGAGGTAATATCTGCATCTCTCCCAGATGAACAGAACACCTGCTATGCAGGCTTTGAGACCAAGTCCCTGACTGAGAAAGTACAAAAGGCCCAGGACCCCTGCCCACTATTAATATCCAAGGCAGACAGATCTGTCAGAAGGTTTAATCCACACAAGGCACCTGGCCCCAGTTATTTAGAAGTAATGTGATCAGACTTTGGGGAAAACAGGGTTGTTTAAAAGGAAAAAAAGGGATTCTGAGACTGGATAAGAAGAAGATAAACTTAACTTTATGAAGGGAATGGAAGAGAATTCAGTTTTTGTTTAACTTTGATGTCATATACACACATATGCACCAGCAGGACCATACATGACTATACAAAAATAAATAAATAAATAAATAATATATATATATATATATATATATATATACACACACACACACACACACATATATATATATATATATATATATATATATATATATATATACATGTATATATATATATACACATATTTATATATAGATATATACGTATATTTGTATCTGTATCAGGGTGATCCAATCCAGTGTTGCTTTGAGAAAACAGCACAAAAGTAAGATGGATTATCTGATCTTGGACAGCAAAATATAGGATTTCCAAATCTGAATCATTCTGACCAAATGGAACAACTGGGCCCTGGACTTGATGGCATTCCTGGCCAAGCTCTATAGGTCAACTGCTTTTCTGTAATTGTTGTGCACATTACAATCAAGAACTTGACATGGCTAATATATAATTATGCAGTTTTTAGTTTGTTGCTATGGAATACTCATGACTTGGCTTGGGAATCGAAGGGTTGCCAGTTCAAGTCCTCCTACGGACCAAGTATATAGCATGCAGTGGTCTTTCAAACAGGGGAAGCTCACTTTAAGTTTACATCATAAAATTTGTCATACTGTAGCGAGGCAGTAACTTATAAAAGGAACATTTAATTGAAGTCGTTTTTCAACCACACACATGTCATACAGTCACAGCAAAACTCACCTCAAAGATTTTCAGATCTGTTTAAACACCTGAACTGTGTCTACAAACGGTGAAAATGAGCTATATCGCTTATGGAAATAAGGAACTCCGGACGGCATTCTGTCAGAAAACTCCACACATGGGACTGATCTTGAAATGCGAAGTGCTGTCTTTCACAAAGGGGTTCAGCCTTTTAGACAATTCCTCCAATCATCATGCATACACTGAGCATCCTCTCCCACCTACCACTCCATTAGGTCCCAGAGAAGCTAAGCCTCCCTAGAAGTGACAATTTTGTCGCATTTATCCAATGACCGTCTCACTTTGCTGCATGAAAAAAACCTGCTCATCGCTGCTGCGCTGTCTCATAGGAATGCTTGGAGGCTCCGCGTCCACCGTGCTATCTTATGGGAATAGAGCAAGTCCTTGAATTTTTTCACAACACATTCCTGGAGATGTTTCATAATAATAGCCTTGTTTTTAAAACAACACATGCTGTCTACTGACATGCTACAGAGCTTTTCATCTGAAATGGATATAGGAAGTAATGAGTATACTGTATACTCTGTATTTTAGTTCCTCCCTCTTTTGGACATCATGCTTATAGTGTTAATTTTGTTGACAAAATAGACGAGACATGACGAGAATGTTAATGGTGGACCATTGGACACTGTAAACCAAGAACGGCTGCACTTGTAGTCATCTTCAAATGCTGCATGAGCGACAGCCTGGTAAACTCCTGTAAATAGTCTGCACCAAGATGTTTTGCTCGCCAGCAAAACCATGTGTGTCTGACTATGGATTGTGGAGCTGCTGAATGGATTTCTGGTGTTTGTTAGATGCAGTGGTGGCTGTTAGCAGTTAGCTCTGCTTGTTGTGTCTACTTTAAAGTTAAAAAAAAAAAAAAAAAAAAAAACATAGAAAAAATAACAACGAAAGTTGACTAAAACGAATCAACATTTTCGTCTCAAGACTAAGAGTAATCTAAAATAGCTGTCAAAATTAACACTGCATGCACATCAGGTGTAATTTTGTTATGTCACATTTACAGCCATGATTCTCTCTGACCCCTGTGTTGTCGCTCACCTGTCATAGTCTCCATTACAGAGTGCTCTAACAGGGATGGTAAATGGCTGCCAAACGGGGTTCAGATTGTTCTTGATCACCTCAGTCTTGTGGCAGATGGTGAACCTGGAGACACAAAGAGGCAGCTCAACATTTAAACTTTTTGTTCAGGTTGATGGGAGCTGGGATTGGTCAGTAAATCTGGCTTTTATTTATTTATTTTTCTTTATTTTGTAATGCAAGGATAACAGAGTAAGTGGAGACAGGTGTAAAGACATATAGACAGTTAAGATTGTTATTACCTATGCAACAGGCTGGCACCAGAGCCATTGGGAAGAGCACCCCACTAAAGACAGGTAAATCTGGCTTTCAAAGGTTTTTACAGTGGTTTCATCTCCACCTCCTGTAGTATGTCCTTCCTTCCTTCCTTCCTTCATTCCTTCCTTCCTTCATTCATTCATTCTTTTATTCATTCATTTTCCGCAACCATCCTGTTCAGAGTGTAAGATGTAAATTTTGCCTAATTAAAGAATATGTTGTGTATGTGTCTATTACACGCTCCCTGGGTGAGTATTCAAAGGCAGCTAATTCAGACATGCACAGTCTCTTGAAATACATTCTAAATGGAACAAATCTTCAGCATGAGGGCAGAAAATGAACAGGTTCACAGAAGGGTTTTGATCCTGAACTGTGTCTGAAATATTGAAGGATCCAGTACAGATTAGAACTTTCTGTCTCAGTGTCAAGAAAATCTATTAGCCCTTCTTCCATCTGACAAACAGGAAGCTTTCAAACTCCTCATGGGACCAGCTCCAACAGAGAAATCTGCTGACAGATTTTCAGTCACTGTCAGTAACTAGGGTAGAGTAGGCACACTCGCCTCAACTGAACGACAGATGGACTGTACTGTAATGTAATTACCATAACTTAAGAAACACACACACACCTAACAAAAACACACACTTACGTCCCATCCTCGTTGCTCCGGTAGAAGACAAGGAAAGGGTCAGACTTGCCAAAGAAATCCTTTTTATCCAGCTTGTTGGCACAGAGCTGCATGGTGGCTATGTCCTGGGAGAACAACAACAGTTCATTATTTACATGGCCTTGTTTGTGTTCAGACTCACAGCTGGACTTTAAATTAAACACCATTCAGTCATTAATTCACTTGGACCTGATACCCTACCCACGCCCACAAAAACACTGTGATCTGTTTAGAATAGAAAATCCACAACTTGAGACTCAAGGCTGTTTTTAGCTAAGACTCAATGGAAGATTTGACCAGCAGGACCTAAGACCTGAGTTCTTGTCAAGTATACCTACTATGGCTAAAACTAGATTGTATTAGTATGAGTTGAACCTACAAAAACTAAGTGTACTTTATTGATGGAAAGTAACTGACTACACTCACTTTCAGAGGTGGGTAGTAACTAGTTACATTTACTCAGTTACATTTACTTGAGTAACTTTTTGGATAAATTGTACTTTTCAGAGTAGTTTTAATGCAAAATACTCTTACTACTCTACCCACCTCTGAGTACATAATTACATATATATATATATGTATATATATATATATACATACATATATATATATATATATATATATATATATATATATATATATATATATGTACAGTATATATAAGAATATATTTGTGTTTCTTGTGCCTTGATTTATGTTATGTTTGTAAAGATTTAATTTATTTTTGTTTTAGTTAAAGGGGTATCGTTTAAAATACATGAATTTGCAGATTATTATTTTTGATTGATTACGTTCATGTTCTTATTTTACAAATAAATCAGATGTTACTCAACAGTTACTCAGTACTTGAGTAGTTTTTTCACCAAATACTCTTTTACTCTTACTCAAGTAATTATTTGGATGACTACTTTTTACTTTTACTTGAGTAATATTGTTCTAAAGTATCAGTACTCTTACTTGAGTACAATATTTGGCTACTCTACCCACCTCTGCTCACTTTAGTATCCTACTTCTACTCCACCACATTTCTAAGGGAAGTATTGTACTTTTTCCTTTTATTTGACAGCTGTAGTTACTTTTCAGATAAAGAATTACATGATGTTGCTGATATGACTCAGCTTATAAAATAAAGCACATTGTTAAAGAACAAAGCAGTGGCTCCCACTTTCTTTGGCCTGTGACTCCCTACAAAAAATGCACTGTGCTTTCTGTCTTTAAGTGGATTTTAAGCAAACTTTGTAATGTTGTAAAAGAGAAATGTACTTGGTTTGGAGTCAGTAAACTGCGCTGCACAAAGCGTAGTTTAGTCAGAAGTTGGTGGTATAGGCTATGCTTTACGTATGGCTGTAATCTACCAGTAAATAGGAGAAGAAGTTGCTGGGAAACTTGGTTGGTTGTTAAAGTTGCCTTGGCTTTCTAACCTTTCTACGACAGAGAAACATGGAGAGATCTTCAGGTTTCAAGTTTTAATTGTTTTTTCATGTCAGCTCTATTGGCTATGTTCCATGCTGTCTGGAAATGAAGTCACAAAATGCAGTGATTCTGTAAGCTATTTTGTTGAGTTGCCTCTTAGTGAGGTGCTCTGAGTAAATTTAAATGGGGCTTTTATTGTGAAAGGTAAAGGCAGAAGGGGTGAAGCTGTGATGTGGTAATGTGTAAAGTAACTAAGTGCATTTTGGTCTTGGTTCATGCTGGTTCAGACTACGGAGCCTACATGTTTTTAGTGAATTATCTGCATATGTGTACGCACAACTATAACCCGCAGCTACAGTTTGAATTCACAGAAAGGCGCCAACAGCAGAAACAGCCAAACAGTCATATGAGTTAAATAGTTGCAATGTCAAAATGTATTTGGCAAAGACATTTTCATAGCCCATTTAGCTCATCAACTCTTTTTAGACAAAGGCAAAAAAACAACAAGCAAATGTAATTTCATTTCATTTCATTTTATTTTATTTTGCACAATTAAGGCAGTGTTATCAGATTTAGTCATTTCCATATAACCTTTCAAAAGTAGTTCTTCAAAATGCGCATAAAAATACATTCATGGAAATGCATGGCTTATGAGACATTAGCAGTTTCCCTCTAAGCATTGTTTATACCGCTTTAACACTTGAAAGTTTCTGCTTTTTGTTCTTTATAAATGTTTATTATTCATCTGACGACAACTCAGATTTATCTGGTGACCCTTTGAAGGGCCTGACACCAGGGTTGGTAACCACTGCACTAAACTACAGTGTATAAAAGAAAAAATGGCTCAACACTGAGCAGCTACAACAGTAGAATGCTTCTTATTATGCACTAATTCATCAGTGTTATCTAATCATGTAATAAACGTCGTTCACAGGGACATTGCTTTGTGAATACTGTATATAACTTTCAATACTTTATTACATTTTGCTGACAAAATGTCTGGGGCCAAAGACGACATTATAGAATTGTTTTCACACACTGAGTATTACTCTTCTGGTTGAGTTACCTGATCTTGATGTAAAATTGATCAGAGCCTCTTTCTTAAACTAATGGGAAAAAAACAAGGCAGCAATACTTAAGCCGCATGCTATGTATGCAGTGAGACACAATTTAAACTAACCTAACTTTGAGTTTAATAAACAGTATGGTGAAAGAAAAAGACAATATTTTAACTCAGCCTGTCTTGCCTCGTTTGGTAAGTGGTCTAGTATATTTCCAATAATGCACTCTGACGAGTCCCAATAAACATAGTTGATCACTTTATCGCTTATTTTACCTTGCATCAATTTGATGCTGCTGACCTTTCCAAAAGCTCATGTCTAGGGTTTATATCTGCCTAAAAACATAAATATAAATGAAAACTGTGTTTAGGCAGGTTTTCTTATTCCCTAACACACCCTCTATGAATAGGTTTTCAAGCAACATCATCATGAGATAAACACAAGCAGGAGATCTAAAACACCTGTTTTAAGATAAGAAAATGCTGTTATTTAGTATTTATCAGGTTTGCTGACTCTCACACCTTGACCATGAAAGTCATGCAGTTGACACTTCTCACACACTCTTACGGCATACGTCCATTTTCTTATGCAATGAAAGCTAACTTGTAACTGAAATCACAGCATGTGCTCATTACCAGACCTTCATATACCAATGCTTGTTATGCCTCTTGGCACGAACACTGAAGGCACCCTTTGCCGTATATTCGATGCTGAGAGCAAATGACACAGTAGAAAGTCAATTTAGGGAGGTGAGGAGGAGAGGAGAGGAGGTGGATGGGTCAAACAAGCAGACTTTCACCCAGGATATCACTGTACATGTCCTGTGTGAAACCAAAAGTTACCAACTTTAGTTTACCAACTTTAGTTACCAATTTCAAGGATAACGGTGACCGGCCGCGTATCATGCTGATATAAAAGGAGAGTGCTGCCCTGTTTGATAATGTTGCTGTTTGAAAAGACACTGACAGCCCATGGAAAGATAACAGTGCAACAGCAGCACTGTACAACACTGCAGTCAAGCTAGCTGCCACTTCGATTTTGATGCCCATCTATTCATGGTGTTAGGGTACTGGTATGTGACGTGGCCAAAGAGCACAGTAAAAGCATTTGAGCAATCATTTCTCACATCAGTATTAAGTTTGAATATGATATAACAGTTGCCACAATAGGTTTGCTGGGAAGCACAGATGATTTCTGCTCAAACCGTTTCAGAAGTAGTTTCAGCTGAAATGATTTTGTAACGCATTGAAAACGTCCTGATTTGTAAACTCTCATATAAATAAATACATATTTTTCTTATCAGGTTAGCTGAAATTTTCAGTGTAATCTTAATGACGCTGACTATGACCATGTGCAATGGAATGTTATTTTGATGGAAGGTTTTGATAAAATTAAGGGGAAATTTAGAGCAATTTACATATTAACATTAATAATTTCCTCATATTTGAACTGTCATAAAATAAAATCCTCAAAGGGTTTTCTAATTAAGTCCTCAGAATGACCCTGACTATAATCATGTCAAATTTTTATTGTACAGTTTTTTTGTTTTTGTTTTAAAGAAAATTAAAGGAAAATTTACCTCAAAATACATTATAACACAAAGAAAATGTACTTATGTGAACTCTCATAAATTATTTTCCTTTGAGGGTTTACTGACATTTTTAATGTAATCTTGTTCAGGATGACCCTGATTATGACCCCGTCAAATCTGAATTAATTTTACTATCTCAGTCTAAACCAAATTGAACAGTTGGCAGCCCTGTGTATATAGCTGTTAAAAACACTTAAGTTTATCAGGCTCTATGATCAGTATTTTTCAGGTTGACATGGGTTTAGAGTTTCACTGTATGACCCAGTGACAGCTGATAGAGGAAAAAAAAACACGTACACAGTTCAGTTTTTTTCAGTTTCTTGTGAGTGAAGTTTTACCTGTACACACTGTAGGCAATTTTTTCACTAGAGTGAGACATCTAATGTCTGACACATCGGGTTGCTATTAAAACCTGTGATAGAACTGATCTATTAGAATAAATGGGACCACGGGTGTTTTTCCAGACACACGCATTTGGGCAGGGAAGCCAGGGCCCTTATGAATCATAACTAATAAAACTGAATGTAAATTCTGAGATCTGAGGCCCTCAAGGACTCTGTATTATAACATTATCACTGCTATATAGTCTGCAGTGTGACTTAAAGCTTCCTCATATTCATATGCATGATGAGCAGTGAAGATGTTTGAACTTAATTCTGTGCATACGTTACAGCAAACTGCTTCCTCAGTATTCAAATCATTAGTACCATGCACGCAATTGCATATGTTTGCATGTAATAGCTCATACTATAATACGACAGCAAGCATGTTTTGTGTGTGGTGTGTGTGTGCTTGCATGTGCTTCTGTCTTTGATTGGAGTGTCTAATTATTTACTCAATGTGGCAAGAAAAGTAAACTATAAGACTGCATAAATAATTCATGAGCGCCTCTCATCATTACTTTGAAGAAAAGGTGAAAATTCACTTTCCTCCACTTGATGCAGATGACAAAATTACTCTGGGGTCACTGAAATTCACTCGGCAAAGTTAAAAATTGAAACACAGAACGTGTCATGAATTCAGACTGCAGTGCTTAATTTTTGGCCCCTGTCTCGGACTGTTTATATCACAGTGTGTGTGTACATCTCAGACACAGTGTCCTGAGTGTAATCTGATACCAACCCGGCAGTTACTGAGCTCCTCGGCTGTGAAGATGATAGTTCCACACTTCTTCCCAGGAATCCCACTGAAAGAGAGAGAGAAAGAGAGAGCGAGAGAAAGAAAAAGAAAGAGAGAGAGGGAGAGAGAGAGAGAGAGAGAGCATGGAGTTAAAAAAACTTGTCATGCAGGTATTTGTGGTTGTAGACGCTGCTAAAGGAACTGGTAGTGGTAATTTTTCCCTCCAAACAAGCATACTTTATATTTGATATTGATATCTACAAATGGAATAATAGTTAACTAGAATTAATGCCCCGTGGTTGTAGGCCTTCATGCACCAGTCAAGTTTCTCTTACAGTTTATATTAGGCCTTAAGGTGAACACAGTTATCGTTTCATCTCGTTCCGACATCTGGGGACTACACGATCTTTACTTCATAAAAAAGATGGATACATGTTCAGCTAATCAGCGGGAGTTCGTAGCTCATAACCCCGCAAGAGTCCTGTGATCGGGGTCGTAATTCGGCACTTGTTCCGTCTAAGCGTAATGATCAGTTCCGCCTGAGCGTAATGAGATTTGGTACGCGAGTGGTGGCACGGCCATCACGTGATCACGCTACACCAATAAGGTACCCGCATTTCGTGTCGCCATGGTTTCACTCAGCAGAGGAAAACAGACCCGGAAGTCCTCAAAAGCGAGCAGAAATGAGCTGAAACAGCGCTATTCACATCGCCGTGTCCATGAAACAAGATGAGACAAATAGACAATAAGGTGAACTAAGCAAAAATGTCTTAAATCACATTTGATTCAATACCTGGGCATAACCGACGTATTATTACATTGACAACATAGCTACTGAAGACGAGAACGGCCATGTATTTTTTCTTTTTTTGTGTGCACTGTTATCTCGTGATAACGACTTATTATTTCGTTATCTCGATATAACAAAGATTGTTTTCCCGTGATAATTGTCAAGTCTGATGATTGCGCACTGGTTAATGTGATCGTCTTGATTTCAGCCTACAAGAGCTGCCGTGGTCCTGCTAGATGCCTCCTGCTGCTTGCTGTTATCATTAGTCACACTTCTACTGTTATTATACACATATGATTACTGTCACATACCGTAGGCTATATTTCCAAATAGTTGCCCGGTGGCATACAGCCGCGGGGCACCTAATAGCCACTGGGGGTTTAACCCCATTTTGCGTATTAAACGCAGGGGCGATTATTTCCTCATTCATTGCCTCAAGGAGGGACAGCCCTGTAGGCAGGGAGAGAACAGCTCTCTGTTATCACGAGATAACAGTGCACACAAAAAAAGAAAAAATACATGGCCGTTCTCGTCTTCAGTAGCTATGTTGTCAATGTAATAATACGTCAGTTATGCCCAGGTATTGAATCAAATGTGATTTAAGACATTTTTGCTTAGTTCACCTTATTGTCTATTTGTCTCATCTTGTTTCATGGACACGGCGATGTGAATAGCGCTGTTTCAGCTCATTTCTGCTCGCTTTTGAGGACTTCCGGGTCTGTTTTCCTCTGCTGAGTGAAACCATGGCGACACGAAATGCGGGTACCTTATTGGTGTAGCGTGATCACGTGAACTAAGTAGTTCATCGTTGAGTCTAAGTGGACATTTGTATCAATTTTGATGAAATTCCCTTGAGGTGTTCTTGAGATATCGTGCATGGGAATGCACAGACAGACAATGGGACGGACAGACAGGCGGATGGACATAAGGACAGACAGACATGACAAACAGAAATGATTAACAATGTGTTGCTCCCACTTTCAATGTTAAAGCTTTTACATTAAGTAAAGTCTGTACAGAAAACTATGGGCAACAATGTTTGTTGACAAACAGTTTGTCTAAACAAAATGATACCAAAACTTAATAAAAAGTGACCTTTACGATCAAAATCAATCAATCAAAAACCACAACAAAATGTATTTTTGTCAACAAATACAACCTAAATGACAACATCAAAGACGGATGATTGGGGACCTCAGAACTGCATCTCTGCTCTTTGCAGATGACGTGGTTCTGTTGGTAACATCACACTGTGAACTCCAGCATGCACTGGGGCAGTTTGCAGACAAGTGTTAAGTGGTCAGGATGAGAGTGAGCACCTCCAAATTCTGAGGCCATGGTTCTCTGCCGGAAAATGGTCAATTACACCCTCTGGGTTGGGAGACAGTTGCTGCCCCAGGGAAAGGAGTACGTGTATATTGGGATCTTGTTCATGAGTGAGGATAAAATGGAGAGTGAGATGAATCAGCGGTTTGGTGCAGCATCAAGAGTGAAGTGGGTCCCGCACTAAACCATCATGTTGAAGAGGGAGATGAGTATCTGTCTGTCCATCTATGTCCCAACCCTCACCTATGGTTATGAGCTTTGGGTAGTGACCAAAAGAATGTGACTGTAGATGAAAACAGCCAAAATGAGCTCCCTCTGGAGGCTGGCTGGGCTAAGCCCTAGAGATAGGGTGAGGAGCCCAGACATCCAGAGGGAGCTCTGAGTAGAGCCACTGCTCCTTTGCATCTAAAAGGGGCCAGTTGAGGTGGTTCAGGCATCTGATCAGGATTCCTCCTGGGCAACTTCTGTTAGAAGTTTTCCGGGCACGTCTAACTGAGAGGAGGCCCCGGGGCAGACCCAAAACACACTGGAGGGTTTATATATCTCATCTAGCCTGGGAACGCCTCAGGAATCCCCTAGAGGAGCTAGAAAGTGTTGCTGGGGAGAGGGACTTTGCTCAGCGTGCTGCCTCATGACCTGGCCCCAGATAAGTGGATGAAAATGGATGGATGGACCAATTAAGTAGTTACTGTAGTAATGCAATGTCTTATTAGAACTTAACTGAGCTGCTTGACCTGTCACCAAAGGTACCAATTGAGTGGCTGCTCAGTAGCTTTCGCACTCACTTTTGGTGTTTCCCTAAACCTAACAAAGTATATTTGTTTCCTAACCTACCCAAACCTTACCCAAACCAATTATAAACCTTATCATTTCTTCCTCGGGAAAACAGCTATAAAAGACACTGACAAATGCTGTCATCCTGCTCATAGAAGTGTCAGATCAGGAGAGCACATCGACAATCAACCAGCCTGTTCTCATTCTGAGGTCATAGAATATGGCCGCTTTGCCAGTGATTTCAGCAGCAGACACCTTATGCCAAAAGCCACCTTTCAAGGTGGTGTGATACACAGCTGAGTGGCGTCTGTAAGTAACGCTGCCAGACGTAACCTTTGATATTGTTATGATATGCTGCCAGTCGGCTGGATGGCATCTGATGCAGTGATTTAATACCTGGCTGGGTGACATCAGTACATAATGCTGCCAGTAACGACGTAATATAAGGAGCTGGAAAGTCCCTATAGGGTGGGTGTGAGGGGTGGCGAATGAGTCCAACAGACTCCAGACTTTTACTCGGAAGCCTGGTGTTGGCTTCCCTGATGCCAAACCAAGATTTTTTTTTCTAAACCTAACCATGTGCTTTTGTTGATGTCCCTGCATTGGTAGTGTGTCCTGGAACGTCAATAGCAGACACAGAAGGATACCTAAAATTTAGATGTGAAAGGTCACTTACAAAGTGATAATATGTGACAACCTGGGGTGAGAACTTGTTAAATCAACCTATTTTGTTGTTTTCTTTGAAGGACTTGTTAAAAGCTGAGGAAAAAGTTCGCTCCATAATGTACCTTTAAAGTTTAAAAGTAATAGGGTATACAAGTTTGCATTATCAATGCTTTATGCAGCAGGTTACAGGGTTTCTGACTTCCTCTTTCATAATGTCAACAGAACAAAACTCACTCAGTGTAGATGGGGAAGATCCTTTGCTGCAAATCACACAATCATACAGTCACCCTCCATCTGCTGATCCAATCGAAGCCAGTCACATTACATCCTGGTGATTAATCTCGGCAGCAGTGACAGACATACTTACCCTAGATCAGATCCTCACCATTTAGAATTATCACATACAGGAAGAAAAAAAGGACTTTTGCTCTGGAGACAGGTCACTAATCCTCTGTGTGATCACAGCTCACTTCCTGCCCGTGAATTTCTCTTTAGGAAGATTTGACTTTTCATTCAGTGATGAACGATGGAGCAATCTCTGACATTGGATCTGGATTAGAAAACGAAGCCTGGAGTCATTTCTCAAATGGAGGAATCTCTGATACACCAGAGGCTCAGTGCTGTTTTCTGCTCCATCTTAAAGCTGCTGGAGGATGCTTTGCTGCTGCTGTTGTTCCCTGCACTTCCTCTTGTGTTTAATAAACCTGCTCCAAACTTACAGACAAGCTTTCATTAATTTTCTGCATAAGTGGATACAAAGCAAATTTCAGAAACAGATTGATTGTACAAAAAATCATCAAAATGATGCGTGACACGTTCGTTGTAGGTTTGTCATGATAACGTTTGTTTTGATGTTTGGTTTTGTGTTTGGGATATTCTGTGTTTTTTCTTTTTCCCCCTCCCTTTTCTCTCCCTGGCAGTGTGTGTGCAGCTGAGAGTGTGGCTGGCCGGCTCTTCATAATGAGGCACACCTAGTGTTCACTCAGTAATCACTCCTGCAATAAAGCCTGGTCAAGACGCCACTCCTGTGCCAGATTATCCCGCCTCAGTCGGTAACATAGTGGCTCCAGTCTTTTGTGAAAAAGTGAATTTCGTGTTTTTTCGTCACTCTTAAGCATTCTTTGTTTTTGTGCAGCTGCTGGTGTGCCTCCTGCCGTACCTGATTGCAGCTTCCAGTGCTTCAGTGTCTCCGCATGCTGAGTCCGTTCCAGCAATGCCAGCCAGCCCTCTGCTGCCTCCATTTGCCCCTTTTTTCTGATTTTTGAGCTTAGTGTTTTTCAATAAACACTTTGAACTGTTTCATCGCTTCCGTCTCTGCATTTGGGGTCCAAACACAAAACCTAAACATAACAGAATAATCTGGCCAAGACATGGACCCCGCGGAGACAGACAGATTACGACAGGCTCTATCTACTCAAGGCGCTCCACCACCAGTGTTACTCAGCTCGGCGGTCGCTTGGATCAGGTCGTCACCCAGATCTCCAGTTTGGCTTCTCCCGGGGATCCACGAGCCTCTTCAGCTCCTGCTGCGGTTCCAGTCTTTCCCGTGAACCCTACATCCCCACTCCAGTCAGATATTCAGGTGAGCTAGGGACATGTAGTCAGTTTTTGCACTAGTGTTCTCTAGTGTTTGATCAGCAGTTCCAGACTTATTCTACTGAGAAATCTAAAATAGCCTTCGTCATGAGTTTGTTGTCTTGGGCTTTAGCTATCTCTGCCAACGATTCCGCTGTTACTCAGTCTTATCACTCCTTTGTCACTGAGATGCGCAAAGTGTCTGATCACCTGGTTCAGGGTAAAGAAGCCAGTAATTGGCTCCTTTCCCTCCGCCAGGGTGCCGCTCCAGTCTCCCAATATGCCATCGATTTCCGCATTTTAGCAGCCGAGAGCGGGTGGGATGACATCGTTTTACAGAGCGTCTTCCTTAAGGGGTTAGCAGACAATGTTAAGGATGAATTAGCTGCACGAGATGAGACCCAGTCACTAGATGAACTGATTTCTTTAGCCATCCGACTAGATAACCGGCTACGAGAGAGATGTAGGGAGAGGGTAGGTAGACAAAGGGGGTGTCCCACCCTCTCTGCTGCTCAAACCAACTCACCGTCTTCTGCTGCCCCCTTCTGTGCCTCCCGTGACATCACTCCAGTTCCAGCGCCAGCTCCAGGTCCAAGTTTTTCCTCCTCCCACTGCATTGAGGAGCCCATGCAATTGGGGAGGATGAGACTGTCACAAGCAGAACGGGAATGCAGAGTCAGGCACCGGCTCTGCATTTATTGCGGTCAGCCCGGCCATTTCCTCGCATCCTGCCCCCAGCTGCCAAAAGAGCAGGCTCATCAGCCATCGGGGGGGCGCTGATGAGCCGTACCACTTCTTCCACCACACCCTCCACTCGGATTCAGCTGCAAGGTATGCTCAGGTTTCCTCAGAACTCTGTACCTCTGCAAGTTTTAGTCGATAGTGGAGCAGATGACAGTTTTATTGACTTTGAACTGTGTACCCAAGCTAATTTGCCCACAGAGACTCTCCCTAAGCCAAAGGAGGTTTTTGCCTTCAATGGACAGTTACTCGCTCGTGTCAAACATCGTACTGCTCCCATGTCCCTCCAGCTTTTAGGTAACCACCATGAAATCATTTCTCTATTTGTCATTCCCTCACCTACATCTCCTTTAGTCCTCGGTCTCCCCTGGCTCAAGTTACACAACCCCCATATTGACTGGTCCACATCATCCATCACCAATTGGAGTACATTCTGCCACTCTAACTGTTTACACTCAGCTACCCCCTCAAGTGACCTTTCACCTCCTGTGCCACCAAAACCTATAGACTTGTCTAACGTTCCCTCAGTTTATCAGGACCTCCAGGAGGTTTTCAGCAAAGACCGAGCCCTCTCTCTGCCTCCACATCGACCATATGATTGCTCCATTGAGTTACTCCCAGGCTCCCCCCTTCCATCCAAAAAACTTTGCAATTTATCCAAGCCTGAAAAAGAATCCATGGAGCAGTACATCACAGACTCTCTAGCTGCAGGTCTCATCCGTCCTTCCTCCTCACCTGTTGGAGCAGGTTTTTTCTTCATCAACAAGAAGGACAAAACTTTGCATCCTTGCATAGACTTCAGAGGGCTCAACGATATTACAGTCAAGAATAAGTACCCACTTCCACTTATAGATTCTGCTTTTGGTCCCCTGCATCAGTCCACCATTTTTTCTAAACTAGATCTCCGCAACACCTATCACCTCATCAGAATCAAAGAGGGAGATGAGTGGAAGACGGCTTTCAACACTCCACTCGGTCACTTTGAGTATCTGGTCATGCCCTTCGGCTTAACCAATGCCCCTACTATCTTCCAAGCACTCATTAATGATGTATTACGAGATATGCTCAACAGATTCGTGTTTGTTTACTTGGATGACATTTTGATTTTTTCCAGAGACTTGGATGAACATGTGCAACGTGTGAGACTGGTGTTGAAAAGACTGTTAGAGAACAGACTCTGTGTGAAGGCAGAGAAATGTGAGCTTCATATCACCTCAGTCAGTTTCTTAGGTTTTGTGGTGGAGAAAGGACAGTTGAAGACGGAGCCTGCCAAGGTCCAGGCCATGGCTGAGTGGCCTATCCCTCCACCAGGAAGCAACTCCAGAGGTTTTTGGGTTTTGCAAACTTCTATAGGAGATTCATTCACAACTACAGTCAAGTAGCATTGCCACTTACTCAGTTAACCTCCTCTAAGCTCCCTTTTGTGTGGTCTCAGGCAGCTGACGCTGCATTTAAACGGTTAAAGTGTCTGTTTACCTCTGCACCTGTGCTTTCCCACCCAGATCCTTCTCTTCAGTTTGTGGTGGAAGTTGATGCCTCTGACACCGGCGTTGGTGCTGTGCTCTCCCAACGCTCACCTGAAGACCAAAAAATTCACCCATGTGCTTTTTTCTCTCGTCCACTCACGCCAGCAGAGAGAAACTATGACGTTGGCAAAAGGGAGCTCCTGGCTGTTGTCCTCACCCTACAGGAGTGGAGACATTGGCTGGAAGGCTCCACACACCCCTTTGTGGTATGGACTGACCACAAGAACCTCTCTTACCTGCAGTCAGCTCGCCATTTGAACTCACGCCAGACTCTGTGGGCTTCGTTCCTGGGTCGATTCCAGTTCATCCTTACCTACTGCCCTGGGTCCCGGAACGTTAAGCCCGACGCCTTATCCCGTCAGTTCACTCCTCCTGTGGAAGCCTCACCTGAAGAAACCATCCTCCCTTCCTCCTGTGTGGTTGGTGCTGCCAGGTGGGAGATCGAGCAAGTAGTTCAAGAGGCCCAGCATGACCAACCGACCCCTGAGAACTGTCCCCTCAACCGGTTGTTCGTCCCGCCTTCTGCCAGGTCACCTGTGCTCCAGTGGGGACATGCATCCAAGGTCACCTGCCATCCTGGTTTCCTCTGGACCCTCACTCTGCTCCGGCGGAGTTTTTGGTGGCCTACCATCACAGCTGACACCAGAGAGTTTGTCTCCACCTGCTCCGTCTGTGCTCATAGCAAATCCTCTCATCAAACACCTGCTGGCCTCCTACGCCCCTTACCTATTCCTCATCGTCCCTGGTCCCACATTGCTGTGGACTTCGTTACTGGACTCCCACCTTCAGAGGGTAACACAGTTATTTTAACCAGTGTTGATCGTTTTTCTAAGACTGTGCATTTTGTCCCCCTGTCCAAACTCCAGTCTGCTTTAGAGACTGCCAACCTCCTCATCCAGCACGTGTTCAGACTCCATGGCATCCCCCAAGTCATTGTTTCCGACCGGGGTCCCCAGTTCTCCTCCCAAGTCTGGAGGGCTTTTTGCCAGGTGTTGGGGGCGTCGGCTAGTCTCTCGTCTGGGTACCATCCGCAGACCAACGGCCAGACAGAGCGGGCCAATCAGGACCTTGAGTCAGCTCTCCGGTGCGTCACTTCAAGACATCCTGCCTCTTGGTCCACCCATCTACCCTGGGTGGAATACACCCACAACTCCCTGGTCAGCTCTGCCACAGGTATGTCTCCCTTCATGGCTTCCACGGGTTTCCAACCTCCTCTCTTCCCAGTCCAGGAGAATGAAGTGGCAGTCCCCTCGGTCCAGGAACATCTTTGGCGTGCTCGTCGGGTCTGGCATGAGGCTAGGGTGGCCCTCACGCGCACTGCTGCTCGCAACCAGCGGTTGCCGGACCGACATCGCTCTCCAGCTCCCAACTATCAGCCTGGCCAGAAGGTTTGGCTCTCTTCTCGCGACCTCCCTCTGCAGATTGAGAGTAGGAAGCTGGCTCCCAGGTACATCGGCCCATATGAAATTGACAAAGTGATCAATCGCAGTGTGATGAGACTCAAATTGCCTCCAGCATTGCATGTTCACCCTGCTTTTCACGTGTCCTTGTTGAAGCCAGTCGCTACCAGTGCTCTGGTGTTCATTCAGTAATCACTCCTGCAATAAAGCCTGGTCAAGACGCCACTCCTGTGCCAGATTATCCCATCTCAGTCGGTAACGTAGTGGCTCCAGTCTTTTGTGAAAAAGTGAATTTCGTGTTTTTTCACTCTGTCACTCTTAAGCATTCTTTGTTTTTGTGCAGCTGCTGGTGTGCCTAGTGCCGTACCTGATTGCAGCTTCCAGTGCTTCAGTGTCTCCGCGTGCTGAGTCCGTTCCAGCAATGCCAGCCAGCCCTCTGCTGCCTCCATTTGCCCCTTTTTTCTGATTTTTGAACTTAGTGTTTTTCAATAAACACTTTGAACTGTTTTATCACTTCCGTCTCTGCATTTGGGGTCCAAACACAAAACTTAAACATAACAAGGTTGTGCCAAATGAGGTAAAAAGGCTTCTTTTGATGAGACAACTTGAGAGAAGATTTAAAACTGCGTGACTCTACTTTGTGAAAGTACAGTGAAGAGAGGGAAAAAGGAGAGAAACTGATGAAAAGAAAAGACAGATGACGGACAGAATGGGAGTTAAGAAGTCAAACTGGGCGTAAAACATTTTTGCCTCGTTTAACAGGAACCTTAGTTAGTTAATTAGTCTAGCTGTCACACACACACACACACACACACACACACAATCATTGCACATTATTACATGTAATTACAGCTGAAAGTCATGCAAATAAAGTTTGAATGAAACCCTGATTCCCCTCACTGCAACTGGAATATATATGTATTGGGCATCCCAAGTGCCTTATGATGTGTTTACACTGAATGCAAAGTGAAGGTTATGCACAGCAAAATTACATACAAAGTCAACACATACATAAATAGACGTAGATTTGCGGCGGGTGATGCAAAAATCCAACATTTTGGCAAACTGTTTGTTATTACGTGAGATAACATTTCTTAACTGTGCAAGAAATTAAAGTGACACTGTGGCCTCTAGTTTCCCGGCGGGTGCAGGGTGGCGAACCTCACGCAGAGCTAGTTTTGAGCAGTGCAACCCGAGGCGCGCTCATTTTGGTAGTTTGGCAGACCGAGGTGCGCTGAGATGGACGTGGTGGCGCAGCCGGGGGAGGTGTCGACAGATCCAGCTTGGAGCAGTGCCAAAAGGCTTCGCCGAAGGTGCGCTAAAAGCTCGCCAGCTGAAACCAGGCCTACTGTCAGCGCAGGCAGAGCGCAGCCGGTGTAAGTGAAAGTTTGGCTGTACGGCAGACAGTGCGCACATGTCACCAAAACCTCACAGGCAGGTTTCCAGAATGTCAGGCACATTAACAATGCAATAAATACCAACAAAAACCACTATTCAATGCAACTATCTGCAATCAGCACATAAATGTATCTCTATATCGACTGTAATGTCACATCTGATGTCAGATCAAAGGGGATTGGCACCGTTTGGCGCGTTTGGCACGCGTAATGGAAACCCAACCTGATTTGATTAACACAGCTGCAAACTAATGAGTTCACATCCCTCTCAGCCAACCACAAACAGCCACAGCATCAGATAGGGAGTATATATTCATCATCTGTCATCTTAGAAAAGCCAAAAGAAAAGAAACAGAGTGAGACTGCGAGAGAGAAAGAGAGAGTGCATGCGCGCACGCACGAGAGAAACGTAACATTGATTTACAATTGTGGTGACCTCCTCCCAGGCTGCCTTTGCATCATCAGCCCGTGGAGGTCTGCTCGCAGTTCCGTATATTCGGACACTGTGAGCTTGGACCTCCCGGACCAAAACATCAGGTTCCTCCTGGGAGAAGTTTGGCCGTCTGACGCTGCTGCTCTCTTCTGCCATGGCGAATTGAGTAAACTCTCATTACGCCTCCGCGCGGCGCATTTAAGGGCAAGGAGAGGGGCTCATTTGATTGGTGTGATGTGAATTGGCTGTGTAAAACCCACTCCACGCCTTCTCTCATCCCTCTTTCCGATTTGTGCAGGTAGGAGGGACGGAGGTGGGAAAGAGGAGTAGCTGTGCCAGTGTGCACGGTGTGCCAAACTTGCAAAATCCACCTGGCCACACCCAGTTGGCGAAGGGCAGGTGCGCTGCGCCTCCGCCTCGCCCAGTCTGCGAAACTAGAGGCCTGTGTCTCGAAAGCCTATGAATGTTGAGATCTAGTTTAGATTCTCCTGATGTTACCAAGAATCAAGAATGGAGGAAAAACGTATTGTAGCTGTCTGTGGGTACCAAGAGCTTTTCAACTCAGCTTCCATATTGCGCAGAGACAGAGCAAAAAGAAAAAAGAGAGGTGTGCAAGCTGTGTTGTTGAGTTGCCTCTAAGGAAAATCCTCTGACTAATTTTAGTTTGTCTTTTATTTTGGAAGTAAACAAGGGGAGGAGTGAAGTGGCAATGTGCTTCCATGAGAGTATGAAAAATAATAAAGAATGCTGCTGTTTTGGTTCATGTTGAGTTAGAGCACAAAGACTTTGTGTTTGCATGTTCACATCACTTGATTCCAGCTGTCGGTTGTACTTTGCTGCAAACCAAGTTAGCCATTAGCTGTCTTCCCCAGTTAGTTAGCAAAACCACTGACACAGTTGTTAAGGGTGAATATTCACCAGTTGCTAAATACTATAAAAAGTCATTCTTATTTAAAGACCAATGGTGTGTTCACAATGTCATGAGGTGTAAGGTTTTTTTTTGTTTGTTTGTTTTTTAGTGTTTTTCGGATTACTTTGCAACTGGCAAATATTCGCTCTTAACAGCCATGCTACGATTGTGCTAACTCCTGGGGAAGACAGCTAACAACTAACCTCGTTTGCAGTAAAGTACAACCTATAATTGACATCAAGTGATGTTAGCATGTAAGCACAGAGGCTATGAGCTCTGAGCTAGCAACACTCTTTATTATTATCTTACATACTGTCATGGCAGTGCATTACAGCTTCACACCTCCTGTTGTTTAGGCCTACTTTCCACAAAAAAAGACCAACTTAAATGACTCAGAGCATTTTGCTGAGAAGCAACTCAACAAAATTGCTTACACACGTCACAAACAGGCCTACATATTTTCAGAACTTACCATGTTCCCTCACTAAACTTCGAGCCCTCTCCTTTTTTTTGTTCTGTCATTCAAGACTTTGGTTATCCCCTGATTTTTCCTCTAGCACCACTATCAGGTCAAAATTTGATTCATGACAAAATATCTGCAAAACTCCATCAGCCTCAGCTGTATTTTGTGTTTAGTGCTAATCAGCAAACGTAAGCACACTATGATGTTCATACATTTTCAGATGGTTAACATGTTATACATTACCTGCTAAACATAGCATAGTCATTGTTAGCATGTTAGCATTCTGACATTAGCATTTAGCTCAAAGCACCATGTGGGCCTACATACCTAAAGCCTCACAGAGCTCCTAGCATGGCTGTAGGCGGTTTGCCCATTAAGTGTACTTTTAAAGCAACCTGTTCTTATCCCATCTCGTCAAATACGGCCGCTTTGTCATTGGACCTAAACGTCAAAATATGATGCGCTAGGTAGCCTCCTGCACTGATTTGGGACATTCACACACACTGTTTCAATTGGCGCTTGTTACATGCATTGTGTCTTTTCAAATTACATTTCCATTTTTGCAGGAAATGTACAGTTTCTGCTTGTTACATGTGTCTTTCAAGATAAACTTACTACGTAGGTAAGTTAGGTTAAGAAAAAACACCATTGTTTCACTGAAAATAGGTAGGGTTCTTACTAATGTAATGTCATGTCACATGACATAAGTCAATAGTGTTGCATGATACACATACTAGCACTCTACGTTGTTATAAAAATAACTCCACTGACTTTTGGTATCACAAGTCCAGTGATTGTTTGTCCCATCCACCTCACCTCCCACCTGCCCTATGTAGTATTTCTCGCTTTTCATAATACGGTAGTTGCCAGCAGGGTCAGAAATAGCTACCGCCCGGTGTGCATCATAGCACCTTGAATGAGTGTCTATGTGTGTCAATTTCTGAAACTGACATCCGCTGACAAAGCAGCTGCATTTGACAAGTTCAGTTGATGCCAACGGTGTCAGAAATTGCCGCAGCCTGGTGTGAATCATACCACTGTGAAAGGTGCGGCTATGCATTGGTATCTTCTGCCAAAATCACTGACAAAGTGGCGGTATTTGAATAGTTGGGAGTGATAATTGGGCTGTTAAAGACACATTTTGCCAGGCAAGACGTCTGACCATTTCAACAATATGTGGTTACCAAGTTTTCCAGTCCTTGTGGTGTTACCTCGTAATGGTGGAGAGGCTTGTATGTCTGAAACATCTTGAGAGCTAAGCTGGAGGGAATTTTAAACAGCCGCATGTTTCATAATTCTAGGTTATGTTCTTATATTTTTCATCATGTGTTTTTCCTGCAGACCCCTTTATTAAATCTACTGCTTAATTTCAATAGTTTCTAAACTTTTTCCACTTCTGTGCAAACAATGTATGAATACTTTTTTTACTATCATCACTATATGCATTGCTCTGGTCTTTGATCTACATGGTTCTGAAAGCTATCTTTTAGGACCCCACCTGTCAAGTATAGGGCCCATTTGTCTCTTCTTGGTCCAGAATACCTCAAGCTCTGTGTGCAAGAGGATTACATGCTGACAGAAAAAAATAGAAACCCTGCATAATTAAAAGTTTTCAAGTCAAGTCAAACTCAGGAAAAAAAAATGGAAAACCTTTATCATCCACTTGATAATTCCCTGTGCTGCAAGTCACACTCCACCTCACAATACGACACAATGATTCGTTCCATCCACTTGATGCTGCTCCACTGGCTGATGCTGCGATGTGATTAAAATGCCGGCTTAGATTCAAAGATGTCATAAACAACTGTGACACATATGCAGACACAAACACACCCCAAGCACATGCACACAATTCATTATGCTTGAGGGATGATACTATTGCGCATACACATAATATATTCTCCTCGAGAGGCTGTTTCCTCTAACCTTGAACCATGGTTTTTCCTCAGTCAGTCTATCATCATTTTCTTAGCCTCTGTTGTGGACACGGTCACGTAATCCTGGCTGCAAGAGGACAAGTAAAACTCTTCACCTTAAATGCCTTCACCTGAAACAGCAATTAAATCTTACACTTCTAACTTCCTTTCAGTCTGGTTTTCTTTTTAATCAATCTCTGCTGACTGTCCTATAAAGAAGAACGCTAACAGTGATGTATGAGCATCTGCAGGCTCAATCCCTCCCATAATGACTTTTACATGGTCACATGGGGTGATGGGGATACCTGCAGCATGACACACACACACACACACACACACACACACACACACACACTACTACTACTACTACTACTACCACTATAGGCTCCCTGGTAGCTAGGTAGAGCAGAAGCACAGCAGGATAAAATAAATCAATACAGCAAAGATGAAGAAAATATCATAAAGATGGAAGTCACCAAAGAAATTGTGTGTGGATGTGTCAAGTCCTTCAGCAGGAGTTTTCCTACACATTTCTTGTCCTGCTCCAACATTCTCCACTGCCTGATATGGGTCCCCACTCCCACACGTTATACAAGCTAACACATACACACAAACACACACACACACACACACACCAGCAGTTACACAACTCTAAACAGACATGGCAAAGACTATACAAAAAGCCCCCAAACTCTCTCCTGTTGTTTTCTAATTAAAGTGACACATTTACGCTTTTCTTTGTTTAGGTTAAAATGCTATTAATAAGCTGACGACACACTAAAATGTAAGTGAATTCCACCAGAGATAAAAATTCATAATTGTACCATTCTCATATGGTTCTAAGAAAACTCTGACCAATCATTGCATTCAGACCGAATGCAATGATTGACCAAGTGTCCCGTCTGTCTTCCCCACGTGGAGGCCTCCATCTGGACTGATGTAACCGCTTGCCTAACATGTTAGCACTGTAACCTTATTCTAAAACTCATCAGTCATCACTGACTCCGGTTGAGTTTTAAAACTCCGGGGTTGCGTTTGACTGTCTTGGTTGTAACGTTACACTTGCTCTCCTCTTCCGTGTATCTAATGTTACCTTGCCAACGCCTACGTCTATCATAGACGTAATGAGAACGTAATGGAGGAGGGGGGAGTAGGCCTTTGGAGGGAGGTGGAGTTGCAGGAGGAGGGGGATGTTCAAATTTTTTCTAAGTGCTGTGTGAAATGCAAGAAAGGTAAGAGTAGCATGAAGAATTTTGTGAAGACTTACAGTAAGTTGGGGGATGCAAGATGCAACCCAAATTCAAACTCGACAGACTTAAGGCTATACTTTTGTTATATTTAATTCTTTACCAATTAGCCCAGCAGGCTATAGTGCAACACACACTAAGCACGTCATGGACCATCATGTTGAACAAGGCACACCTCTGTGCATATCCACTGACTGATGACTGAATTGACTTGTCTGTTACTTGTGGTGAAGAGGGAGCTCAGCCAAAAGGCAAAGCTCTCAATTAACTGGTCCATCTACGCCCTAACCCTCACCTATGGTAATGAGCTTTGGGTAGTGACTGAAAGAATTACATCGCAGATACAAGTGGCTGAAATGCCTTTCCTCTGTAGGGTGGCTGGGTTCAGCCTTAGCAACAGGGTGAGGAGCTCTGACATCCAGGGGGAGCTCAGAGTGGAGCCACTGCTACTTTGCATCAAAAGGGGCCAGTTGAGGTTGTTCAGACATTTAATGTGGATGCCTCCTCATGATGGAGGCCTTTCGGGCAAGTCCAACTAGTAGGAGGCCCTGGGGCAGACACAGAAAACATGCTGGAGGGATTACATATCTCTGTACTCTTAAAATGAGCAGTGAATGCAACAATGCATGAAACCAAGAAGGATGGTGCTGCTTCCTCAGTTCATCTTGTTTTGGAGAGAGCACAACCAGAGGCTTCCTCCAACACTACGGAGACAACTTCTGTGTAAAACCTGAATTGTAAAACAAGGAGCTTTCTCAGTGAAGCTGCCTGTATGCCGTCATACTCATCTGAAACAATAAAATTGAGTCTTGTGTTGACTCTGTAAAGGTTAAAAGCACTATATGTCAAGTGGGCAACCCTTCGGGGTTCAGAAGTAGGAAGAATCTTTTTCCTACAGTAATTTCTTCTGTTGTGCAGTAATTGTCTCAAACTGTTATTGTCACTGACGAAGTATAATCCTTTGATTCCTCTATTATTCAAAACAGGAAGATAAAAGAACAACATAAATAAATTACAGGATGATGGTAATGGTACTTGTGCAATGTGGGTAAGGAGGAGTATTTTGTAGGAGATGTGGGACTAGATGAGGGTGGGGTAGATGTGCTGCCAAGGCTTTGTGTAGGTAAGAACCCTGGCAGCTGAGTTCTGCACAGTCTGGACCCTGTGGCTGGACCAGTCAAGAACCACTAATGTAATGTTTACTTGAGTATCATCATTTTGGAAGAATTTCTATTTTTCCTACACTTCTTCTCAGAGAGAAATATAATAATAATATTTTCTTTGTACTCCACTGTATTAATATGACAGCTAGAAATTAATCTGCAGATTTCAGATTTTACATTCAAGAGACTACCTCATAATATTGCTGTTGTCAGGTAAAAATCCTGTATTTCACAAAAGTTATTTGAAAACTTTTTAGGAAACTAAAAATTTTCAAAATTTTCGAATGCCTCTACTTTCACAAAAGAATTGGAGTCCATTTTCTGCCTCTGATGCCCCAGGGAGAATAAAGCAAAATCTATCAGAAATCTCTTCTAACAAGGAATTGTGCTCTCTTTACTCCACTACTGCTGTAGTGCAAACAATGGTGAGAAATTATGTTGAGTTATTTAAAGCTTTTTAAAGTCTCTCTGTGGCCACATAAGGTTATCATGTACTTGCAGGGGAGGAAACAACTTTGATTAAGCAGTGCTCTCCCCACTGAATGAGGACAGTAAGCCATCGGCCTCCTGACCACATGTGCAGTGTACTGGATCCCTGTCAGGGGCATAAATTAAAGTAGGAAATGAATATAAACACAACACTTTCAAAGCACTGTGAAGAGTGTAGCACCTGGAAGGCTTCTACTGCTGCCTGTAATAGATGATGGGTAATGTCTTTGTTGTGGGGTTATGTGAATGCTGTGTGAGATGATAAAGATGGATATATTCATGCATGTGTAAGTATGTGTAAATATGCTTAAATACTCTAATTATAGGGAAAGTACACAGATATTACACATCAGAGAAGTTTCATCATAGCGAGTTCCACTCATCCAGTGAATATTATTGTATAATGTATTCCCTGGCTCTGGGGGAGCTGAAGGCCTGAGAAAACAACCCAAGTGATGCCATATCATCTGGAGCTGTCCCTGCTTTGGCAATGAATTTCTATTAAAGGAAAAAAAAGAGATTGCACTGGTGTGGTGTAGTATTTGAAAGATATGGGGCAGACAGGGACCAACAAAAAGACATGATCAAGCTGTATTATGGGAACATTAGGATTTAGTTTATTTTCTAGCTTTATCCATACTAGTGACTATATTTAAAGTTCATTATGGATGTAAAGACACAATTGTGTATGTAAATATATAGTATGTATGTGCGTTTATGGTCATTAAGAGCATGTGAGCATGCTGAAGTTAGCATTTAGTTAAGCACAAGCTGAAAGCTGCTAGCACAGCTGTGAACTCAGTCTTGTTGCTTTAGCAACAATCAGTTATCAAACAGACGGCAGTTTCAGGTTTGTCTCTCATCTGTCTTTATTTTTAAACAACATAGGAAGTCAACTAAATTAGTTGATTAAATGTCAGTAACAATATGGTATAATTTTTTATAGGGATGCACCGAATATTCGGTAACCGAATATATTCAGCCGAATATTGCAAAAAAACACACATTCGGTATTTGGTGGAATAAGTTAAAAGCAAGGCCGAACAATAGCGACGTGTTTTGATAACGCGATCAAACAGCATGTGGTGACGGACGGAGTAAAATGTTGGCAGTGTGGCGATATTTTACTCCGACTAAAAATAGTTTTGTGCGAGCAAAAAAGCGTTCAGCATGCTGTGTGAGTACAGATTTCAACCAGCAGCAGAAACAAAAGGAGAATCCCGCTGGTTGTGGGTTGAACAGGGGTCACAGACACAGACAGGAATGTATTCCTGTCAAATACAGCGGCCATAGTGCTCTGCGGCGCAAGATAAGCCTTAGCGGCGACGGAGAAGTCCGGCTCCAATAATGTCCTCTTCTTGGCGTCATGACTGCCCAAAAGTACCTGGACAGCCGAGCCGTGGCAGCACACAGGTATGTGACGTGTCAGAGGGGAAACGAGCTGTTCACATTTCTCTCTTTGTGGAAGGTAACGGTCCACAAACCTCACCGCACTTTAGGGACTGTTCTTTAATTATGAAGGGACGGCTGGTTGAGTTTTATTTTATTAATTTATTTTTTTTCAATCCCCCCTATATTATCACTTATTGATGCTGTTTTTGAACTATGAATAAGTCAATGAGTAATTTATTCCATTGAAATATCATTGATGTATTATAGAAAAGTGATTTATCTTTTTATAAATGACAAAAGGCACATCTGCCTCATTTTCACTGTGGTATCGTGATACTACTCAGAACCACGATATTTTCACTGGTATCGTACCGTGGGTCCCAATTGTGGTACCGTGACAACACTAATCTGGAGGGGGTTCATCTGCAAAAACTAAAGAAAAACTAAACAACGGTATTCTGTATTCGGTACTCGGCCAAGCATTTAATTTTTTTCGGCTTCGACCACAAATTTTCATTTTGGTGCATCCCTAATTTTTTATTTCTTCCTTCCTACAGTATCTGTCCAAATCAGCTATTGTGTGACGAAGATCAGACAGCTAATATACAAGGTTGAGGTTATAGGAATTTATGGTTTTAAAAAAGCTAATGTTAAATGTTGAACATTACCATCTGTAACCTCAGTCTTTCTAACCAAGAAGTAATATTTTATCAGTCAGCTTCCTCTCTCTCTCTAAAAAAAAACTGACATGAGATAAAAGAAATCATGTGAGATTCTTGTTTTAGAATAGAATAGAATAGAATAGAATAATTCAACATTAACCACATTTTTAATATTGTCCATAATGTATAGTAGCTGCTGCACCTACTAAAATTCCACTTCTCCACTGATATAACTCTATCATATGAATGTAATGTAAATTCCACCTTTAAAGCCATTCTAAATAGAGAAAATGGAGTGCCCTTCTCTCAGCCCGTCATTAGGCCGCAGTGATTGCCCCATATAGCCCAGTCCTGATCATATCCAATCAACAGAGAGTGAGATGTCCTCTGTGGTTAGTGTGACAGCTCTGGGAGCAGTGCCACATCAGTGACCCTGGCTTCACTGTGGGGGAATTGTTGCCACGGTGACATGTGATTGGTACTAATCATCAAAGCTTTATTCTGGAGAACCCTGAGTGATAAAGTTTTGGTGAATGAAGAACATATAGAGCAAATGCAATATACATTATGAACACACTTGCTGTGTATAGCATGTTTCTCACGAGGCAAGCTCATGAGGCAATCCTTTTGCAATTAAAAACAAAATACGTTTGAAGGCTGTTGTCAGAGGGGTTTTTTATAGTACATTCTCATTCGAGTTTTGCTATCTATTTTTACCTTTTACCTGTTGCGTTTATCTTTTTTCAACTTTCCAAGGAAATAATAACTTTACACAACAAAATGCTCTCACTACTATTTGATGTTTGTACAAGGTTAATATAGTTTATATATAGTTATAGTTTTTATAGTTTTTTTTTTTCATTTTTAAAGGCCTATAATTACCAAATATAAAACACTGCATAATAGCATCAATAATGAACAATTTTTCATTGTGGCAACACTTGTCAAAATCTGCTTTTTACAAAATCTGCACATGGCAACGACAGTATGCCTACAGTTACCAGTTAGCTACCTACTGTTACTTCCTGCAATGGCACTGGACATTGGCATTGAATGCAAATGCAAACTGAATGCAACAGGTTTTTTCAATATAAGCATAATTCCAAGGGATACTGTGCTGCAATTAAGATAAGTTTATTCATTTATCTATTTATTTAGTATACCTTATTAATCGCTCTTTGGGAAATTCACTTTTGGCCAGCATACAAGACTAGAACCAGTTTAATTTCTTTAGTTCTGTACTGTAAACCCCAATTCACTGACTAAACTTTTTTTAATTTTTTTTGAGCATTTAATTCATCATCATTCATAAAAACATTGAGTACACATTTTCCTTTTTTTTTTCTTTCATTGAACTATGAAAATACATTGTGGCAAGTTTGGGTTTCTTAATTGCAAGAATAAGGCAAAGAGATTAATTCTGAACCAGGAAGTTAGAGCCATTTTAAAATACATAAGCATTAATCACTGCATAATGGGTAACGTGAGTGATTTAGAACAAATTTAAACACTCTTCAGTTTATGGCCTTAAACACATTAGGCTTGTCCAAGGTGAACTGCGCCTTGCCTGGAAAGTAGACGAGAGCAGGCAGCTGCAGCAGGGTGTGGTGACAAAAAGCTGCGGTAAATTCGGACAGTTTCCAGACAGTTTCCAGCAGCCTTCAGTCCGTACAGGAAGTCACAGAACACTCACATTCTGTCTGATATGATGTCGATTTATTAAAAATATTATCAGACCCATATATCAGTTTGTTTTCAGTATCCGTTTGTTTTAATTATGATAGATTGAGTTTTTAAAATGCTTTACATTTTGTAATTTATGTTCATGGTTCAACCTCAATTTTACATGACTTCCCGTGTAAATCAACATATCAGTTTGCTGCTGCAGAGCAGACCTGTCCTCTCAACTACATAGGCTAAATAAATTGTGTCTGACTATAAGGTTAATATTTTCAGAGGAAATAAATACAAAACAACGGCTTTGATTAAAGATCAGCCAGATGCAGTCAGGGCTTCACATCTGTACAGATGTTATTTTAAGAATCCTCACATCCCACTAACAAGTCTGTGATGCTAAATAGGCTACTTCAATTATTAAAGGGAAATTTTGGTTTATTTCAACCCGTCTCCTATGGTCCTAAATTTGTTTCAAGTGACTAGTGACATAGAAATAATAGTTAGCATGTTAGCCGTTAGCCTAGATACAGCTGGGGTGCATAGTAGCGTCAGACCTGTTAAAACGTAATTGAACAGGCATCCTTTCCAGTGCAAACTTAGTCCACTAAACAAGCTTTTTCTCCACAAAGACCGCCTCATATTGTTAGGATAAATGTCAGAGAACATATAGAAAACGACATGTAAACGTATTGTCTTACCTTACCGGTGTGCTGCCATGTTTGTTTATCCCTCTAGCTCTGCTTTCCAAAGCGTTGGTAGAGAGTAACTGCAGTGCCTGGCTCTAAAGTCAGACACAAAACTAACCAGCATGCATTGTGCTGCAATCATCCGTCAAATCTGTGCAGGCCTGGCTCATCTCAATCGAGCCTACTGTCTCACGCCATGCTGGAAAACTTCACCCATTTAGACCCAACACGCAAAAAATATGTTAAATAAATCACTCAAGACTCACATGTTCAGCACTGCTTACAATCACTGAAAGTTTCTTCTCCTCATATTTATTTGTTTTTTTTTGTATCCCTGAATTTGTAAAGCATCTTTGAGTGTCATGAAAAGCGCTATAAAAGTATAATGTATTATAATTATTATTATTTAGTAGGGTTGGGAACAATTAACCGATACGACCGGATATCCGGTTTGACAAGCGAGAGATACGGCTGAGTCAGTAACAGACTCCTCAATCAATACGAAACAGCCATGAATCGTATCGTTCCTACACTGTATCGAATCGTTATGTATTAAAAATATATCGTTTTTGAATCGTATCATAACCCGTATATCTAGATACGTATCGAATCGTCTATCACAGAGAGATTCCAAACCCTATTATCTAGGCAAAAGCAGCTTTATAAATTTTAGTCAACTTAACTCAAAAGTCAAAAATTGTTGACTTTACATATGAGGTTTAGTGTCAAGTGAACATTAAGTTTCTGTCATGTTGACAATCCGGGGCATTTGTGTAGACTTTACATAAAAATTTTCTGTCATGGATGGATTGGGGTTTACAAAGCATTAGGAAAGGTTATTACTGCAGGTTGTGGCAATTCCTCCCAACTATTGGCTGTTGCACCATCTTTTTAACATTCATGAATTCGTCCTCTGCTTTATTCTTGTAAGTCTCACAATCATGCAATAACAAGGAACATTTCATATTTAAGAAGTTCCATAACAACATAGGCCTCACCAGACATGTGCTGCACTCAAAGAACAGGCATTTTTATGGTTCCTGGTAAAAGGTGTCTTTGTAATGTTAGACCTATAGGTTATGTGTAAAATAGAATGTTGAATGACATGTATGTGACACATTCAGCTAGACAGGAGGTTCTGTCTATCTCCGTCACTGTCTCCGTATCTATTTTTGAGCATAATTCAGCCCTTAATCTTTCATTGTTAAGGTAAATAAAAGCTAGAACCATGTTTTTTTTCTGTCTGTTGAGATCATAAAAATTAAAGTAACACATATAGCATTGTTTATTAGCTAATATTTTATCAAAAGTCATTACTATGCGCAGGAGCTTAAATGAACATATTAAATATATAGACCAGGGTTCCCAAACTGTAAAACATCATATTCAAGGACTTTTCAGGGACTTTTCAGGCCCAGGTCCCTCAACACCTAGTTTGAGACATGAATCAAAGATAATAACTGTTGCAACACTGAACATTTTTACAATGATAAAAAGAATATATAAATTAAACGTGAACCCTGATAAACATACATTATACCTTTGTGTCTACTTGACAATCTGAGTTCAAATCTTAGTAGGTAGCCTTGATGCATAATCTTTAATCTCTTCACTCCTACTCTCCCAAGTCATTAGGCTTTTAAAAACATGTTACTTAGCTAGACATTTGACCAGTTCAACAATGAGCTGTACAGAGTTGGGTATAACGCGTTACAAAGTACAAAGTAACGCGTTAGAGTGCTTTGATTACTTTTTGCAGTAACGAGTAACCTAACGTGTTAGTTTACTGTTTGAGTAATCAAATACTTAAGTACATTTTCAAACAAGACGTCAGTTACTTCCGTTACTTTTAGAACACTGGTCCTTCAGCTCCAAAACAGCAACGGCTGTCATTTGGTTCTAATAACGGAGATAACGTTAAACCTGTCAGTCTGAAAGAAGCCACGGAGCTTGTGGCTCGCTACGTAGTAGAAGAAATGCCGCTGTTGTCTACGGTGGAGTCTAAATAGGTGGAGTAGGACTCCCTGACAGACATATTTCAGACTCAGGACTTGCATTATGCCTGGTACACGCTACACGCTGGTACTCACCAATTATCCCGGTCGTCTTTCACGACGTGTGTGATGTCATCGGGTTATTCTTGTCCTATTTTTATTACTTTCACTATTATTTGAGTCACTGTCTGTTTATGTGCCAGCCGACATGTTGTTGTAGTCACCTAAAAGCGTCAGCAGATGGCAGGAGCTACATTTGAAGCGCCATACGTAAACTGTCAAGCTACTGTATCTTCCACAGGAAGTTCTGACAAATGTTTCAGAATAAAAGCCTATTTAGAAAATGGAGGGATTCTCTCAGCCGAGGTTATAAGGGGCTTTTAATTTGAAACAAGTGTTGAGTTTGAAACGACGGTGCGATATGTTAACTTTATAAAGACAACGGAGCGGATATAAAGTAGATATATAAACACACAGAGAGATTAATAAATAACGGACCGTCTATAATGTAGTTTGTTTCAAATGAAGCTGGGAGCCTCTGCAGTTGTGGTGAGTAAAAGCCCCGCCGCTATTTGTTAATGTTATTACTTTATGTCCGACCGTGAGGATGTACCATTGTTTGCTAGCTTGATGCTAATGACAGTAATGTTAACTCGGGTCCATGTCATTGGTTCGACAGCCCATTGGTCCGACATCCCATTAGTCCGACGGTCCGTGGTGCTGAACGGCTCCCAGCCGGCTTATTTCTACCTTGATGGTGCGCCGCAACCGGCTCTGGGTCAGCTGGGAAAGGCTTGAGGTGAAGCAGGCTCACAGCTTATGTGTTTATCACTTTCTTTTTCATTTTAACCCACAACATCATCTTTTCCTGACCCTAACCAAGTGGTTTTTGTGCCTAAACCTAACCAGACCTTAACCACAGGGCATCATGATGATTTCGGAACGGACTTTGGAACAATGGGTTTAATATGGCCGGAACAATGGGATGTCGGACCAATGGGCAGTTCCCCATTAACTCAGCGGGTTGACAAAGTGCCTCTGCTGTTTCACACCATCATTTCCCCCTTTTACTCTGTGTGGTGACATCCCTAGAGGAAATATTAAAAACGCTGGGGTGTTGTTGTCATACAGTTGTCCACGGCAGCAGATCGTTGTGTGTTTCTACTGGTCAAAGTGACGGCTGTGATGGGAGAATTGGATCTCAGTGAAGGGCAAGTGGTCCATAACTTTAATTTTGGAGACAAAATAATGTAGGCTTAGCGCCCTGTGGTCCATTGCCCAATAGGAAATGTAGAATACTCAAAAGTACTTTAAAAGTGCTTGAGTTACTTTACTCAGGGAGTAACGTTGGAAGTACTTTTAAAGAAATTGAGTTACTTTACTCAGGGAGTAACACAGTAAAGTAACTGGCTACTTTTTTAAAAAAGTAACGCAGTAACGTACTTTGATTACTTTTAAAGTAACCCTTACCCAACACTGGAGCTGTAAGCCACATCTTTTCTTCTCCATGTGCTTTTACCTCATCGGGATGGAAGTGGAAGTTTTAGCTTCTAGCAGGTTAATCCAAGCTAGACATGTCTCCAATTATATTAGTATGTTTAACAAGAAACACTATGCCATGTGTAATGTTACTGTCGGCCCTGAATTAGTGAATTGAATAGCGAATGGGATGTGAGATGATTGCTTAAGTTCAGAGGGGCAGTGTGGTCTGGATGAGGATGAGGCTCTGAAGGACTACTCTCATTGTTGGAAATAAATTGTAAACAGATTACAGATACTGATGTAGCTGGCGCATTAACTTAGAACAGTGAACAGACAGTTTCACCCGAACAACTATAAGTCAGTGTCCATGATAATTTTTTATTGGACACCCAGCAGCCAATCAGAATCAAGTATTCACCCAGTCTATGATATAAGCAAATGTTGGTGGACTGACTCTAAACATCAAGAGCTACCCAAGATTAACGTGACTTTAGGGGACACAACATTTTTGCCAAAAACAGGGACAATAGAGAAATCACCGTGGCCTTGCGTCCTTCAGGGGATGAAGAGGATTAAGTAAGTGAGCACAGACTTCAGAGAATTCAGAGACACTGAATTGGGTTGTCAAGGTCGAGGCTTCAGTGTTAAATGACTTTCAAGTACCGAAATGTTTTCCTTTTAGATGGTTCACAGGTCATCTAAATCTCTTTGAAGCATTATTGTATTGGAGTGTTTGCTTGGCTGCAGTAGCCTCAGACTCTAACTGAAAGGCATTGGAGCAACAGAAGTGAGGTTTCTCTTTTTTTCTTTGAACTTCTTGATTTCCTCATAGTTTCTCACACTGCTTTAGTTTTCTCCAAACACATTGTGAAGCACTATATATATTGCAGGACAAAAGTAAGTCAAAAGAAGATGTTACCTATTCTGCCCAGCAACATAAGTTCTCAGCTGCTCAACTCTCTTTTATGGAGATGTGACATGGAGGAGATGGTGGTGGCTCCATCCCTTTCTCTCCCGTCACCCACTGATGGGGATGACAGGGTGACAGGGCGACTGACAGCATGAGCAGCTCATTCAATTACACAGCTCTCTGATGAAAGGCTTTCATGTTCTCCACAGAGCAGAGAATGGAGGGATAGAGGGAGGAGAGAAGGGAAGTGGTCTGCATTTGGGAATAGGCAGAGGGGATGTGAGTCAGGGTGACGATAAGTGGGAGGCACAAAAAGGAACTTAATTAGGAAAGAGTTGAGAATGTGTACTATCACACAAATAAAGTGTGAATGGGAAACCAAAAGGGCATTTTCACACAAAGTGCCAGGCTGTTTGAAGCAGAGATTGTGAAATATTAAGTTCTGTAGTTTGGTTTGCTTGGCAAACTCAAAACAGCACCATTAGAACTTGTGTGACTACACCAAGTCACCAAATCCACTCAGCTTTTCAAACTAACAAAGCAGTGAAACCATTCAACAGTGTCTACCTCAGTAATCCCAAGGTTGAAATTGCATTATGCAGTTCCTTCAGGCTTAACTACACTGCCATGTTTATGGCAATGAAGGAGCATGCCATTCAATGAAACAGCAGGTCTCTTTTATATGTTGTTCATAGTGTTTGGATGACAGTGGGAGTCTTTGGCACAGAGGCATAAACTGTATCAAGCAGTGGATGCATGTGTTTGTGTACTTGTGGTCTGAGGCTGTTTTTCAGATGTATTGACTGCAAATATCATACACGGACAGTGAAAATGGCAAAAAATAATATTGCTTCATATTATTAATTTGTTATTCAGCTCAGTCTAGAGGCTCACATGTCCTGAAGTGCATGAGGAGCACAATTTCTCACAGTATGTTCTTATTGAATGTCCATTGTCAAGTGAAATACATGGTTGCATAGGCTTTGTAACAACACATTGTCTACAGCAGTGTTGGGCACGTTACTCTCAAAATGTAACATATTACATATCACTAGTTACCTTCATTTAAAAGTAATATGTTTCTTTACAATATTACTCTCTGTGTAGAGTAATGTTACTTATTAGACTACTTTTGCATTACTTTTACCAAAATGACCTCAGAGAACCTAAGGTTAATTTTTAATGGATGAGTGTCACGTTGTTTAACAGCACCTAATCCAAGCACAGAAGCTCCAGTTTATTACAGTTCATTTCAAATCCAGTGCTGCGCAAGTCTGACCCATTCATGCAGTCACATACACTGGTTACCACTTTGTATTAAAATCCTCTACTTATATTAATTATAGTGTGATGATATACTCAAACTCAACCCAAGTAAAGTTTATTTATATAGCACATTTGAAAACAATCTCAGTTGACCAAAGTGCTGAATAGGCTATGCAATATAAATATAATCAGTAAGTAATAAAAAATAAATTTAAAAAAAACCCATAGGCCAATTTTAACAAAAAATACAACATCATACAGTGAACAATAAAAAGATGCGGGCTTTCATTGACAGGTTTGATCTTCGAGACATGAAAGGTGAGGTGAATCCTCATGGAGGACGGCAGACGAAGACGGACAGTGGCAGGATTGATGACCTTGGAGACAGGAAATGGGCCTACAAAGCGGGGAGCCAACTTCCTGGACTCCACTCTGAGAGGAAGGTCCCGCGTGGATAACCAGACACGTTGCCCTGGAGTGAAACAGGGTGCAGGAGTGCGATGTTGGTTGGCAGACTGTTGGTAACAGACGGAGGACCGGAGGAGTTTGGAACGGGCCTGCATCCAAGTGCGTCGACAGCACCGGACCATTGCCTGAACTGAGGGAACGCTGACCTCATGTTCCTGTTCCGGGAAGAGAGGTGGTTGGTACCCCCGGGAGCACTGGAAAGGCGAGAGGCCGGTGGCCGAACTGGGAAGAGTGTTGTGGGCATACTCCACCCATAGGAGCTGCTTGGATCAGGAGGAGGGGTTACGGGAAGTGAGGCAGCTTGGGCTGTCACCATCTCCTGATTCATGCGCTCAGCTTGGCTGTTGGATTGGGGGTGGAAACCAGATGACAGACTGACTGTGGCCCCCAGCAGCCTGCAAAACTCAGACCAGAAGAGGGAAGTAAATTGTGGCCCCTGGTCAGAGCCCACATCACTGGGGAGTCCATGCAACTGGAACACATGATGCAACAAAACTTCAGCAGTCTCTTTGGCAGTCTCTTTGGTAGTAGGTAGCAGTAGAGTTCCTACAAGAGTTTTTATAATGTATTTTTGGCGTTTTGAGCACAAAAAGCCAGGCATCATCCAGTTCCATCATATGAGAAAGGCAGACATCTCTACAGCCGATGTCCCCAACACTGCAACCCGCACCAAAACAATCTATATTGACAAGCAGCAGTGGGTAATGGAATGAGTTGAGCAGCTTTGGAAAACGGATCAATGACAGTGAGTATGACTGAATTACCATCAGAGGGTGGGAGGCCTGTGACAAAATCCAGTGAGATGTGGGACCAGGGGCTATGATTTACCGGCAGAGGATGAAGAAGGCCTGAGGGAGCTTGGTGAGTGTTTTTATTCCGAGAGCAGACCTGGCAAGCAGTGACAAATTCCTTGGCATCCCTATCCATCGATGGCCACCAGAAGCGCTGTTGGAGAAGTGCTAAGGTGCGTCTCACCCCAGGGTGGCAGGCCAGCCGAGAAGAGTGCCCCCACTGGAGAACCTGAGAAGGGAGACTGGCAGGGACAAACAACTGGTTATCCGGACAAGCACTGGGAGCAGGGTGTTCAGCATGAGAGCGTTTTACCTTGTCCTCTACCTCCCAGGTTACCGCCCCGATGGCACATGCAGGTGGGAGGATACCTTCAGGTTCAGATGGAGAGCCTTCCGGCTGGTACTGTCTAAACAGGGCGTCAGGCTCGAGGTTCTTAGAGCCTGGTCTGTATGAAAGGGAGAAATCAAAACGGTTAAAGAACAGGGCCCACCTGGCTTGACGAGAGTTCAGCCTCTTGCCTGAGCGAATGTACTCCAGATTTTTGTGGTCAGTCCAAACCACAAATGGCTGCTCCGCCCCCTCCAACCAGTGTCTCCATTCCTCCAGAGCAAGCTTCACTGCCAACAGCTCCCGGTTCCCAATGTCGTAATTCCTCTCTGCTGGAGACAGCTTCCGGGAGAAAAAGGCACATGGATGAACCTTCTGATCTTCAGCTGACCGCTGAGAAAGAACTGCCCCCACACCGGTGTCCAACACATCCACTTCCACAATAAACTGGCGAGCAGGATCTGGGAATATGAGAATGGGAGCAGAGGTGAAACGTGACTTTAACTCACCAAAGGCCTCTTCAGCTGCGGAGGACCACCAGAAGTGCACATTGTGGGAGGTGAGAGCGGTGAGGTGAGCTGCCACTGAACTGTAGTTTCAAATGAACCGTCTGTAGAAGTTTGCAAAACCCAGAAAGTGTTGAAGTTCCTTGCATGTTGAAGGAGAAGGCCAGTCCGTAACTGCCTTGGTCTTGTCCGGATCCATTTGGATCTTACCAGCGTTGATGACAAAGCCCAGAAAGGAAACCTCTGAGACGTGAAATTCACACTTTTCAGCCTTCACGAAGAGCTGATTCTCCAACAGCCTCTGGATGACTTGACATACATGCACCACATGCTCCTGTCTGGATTTGGAGAAGATGAGAATACCATCCAGATACACAAAAACACAAACATTGAGCAGGTCCCGGAGAACATCATTAACCAATGCCTGGAAGATGGCAGGAGCATTAGTGAGACCAAATGGCATAACTAAATAATCGTAGTGTCCACTGGGAGTATTAAAAGCCGTCTTCCACTCAGCCCCCTCTCTGATTCTCACCAAATGGTATGCATTGTGGAGGTCGAGTTTGGAAAAAATGGTAGCACCTTGCAGCAGTTGAAAAGCAGAAGAGATTAAGGGGAAAGGGTACCTGTTTTTCACAGTGACATCATTAAGTCCCCTGTAGTCGATGCATGGTCGCAGGGTTTTGTCCTTCTTACCCACAAAGAAGAACCCTGCTCCAGCAGGAGAAGATGACGGCCGAATGATTCAGCCACCCAAGGAGTCATTCTCCATAGCCTTGGTCTCCAGAGCAGATAGAGAGAAGAGTCGGCCTCTAGGGGGAGAAGCACCTGGCAGAAGGTCAATCGCACAGTCATATGGGCAGTGGCATGGCAAAGAGGTGGCTCTGGTCTTGTTAAAAACCTCCTTCAGATCCAAATACTCTTTAGGAACTCCAGAAAGATCTGGAAACTCAGAGGTAACAGGCCAACTAGGAGCAGGTGGTACAGCAGATCTCAAACAAACAGCATGACAGTGACCACTCCATTTAAGTATGGTTCCCGAAGCCTAGTCTATGTGTGGATTATGTCTTCTTAGTCATGGATAACCCAGAATGACAGGCTGTTGTGGTGCATAAAACAGGTGAAAAGTGAGTGTTTCGCTGTGATTACCTGACATGGTCATTTGGAGAGGCGCTGATTGATGTGTGACCCTGCAGAAGAGGCGGCCATCTAGCACTGTAGCATGGATAGGCTTCCCCAGAGCCTCCTGGCCAATACCCAGCTGAGAGGCAAGAGTTATGTCCAAAAGGTTGGCGTCAGCACCAGAGTCAATGAGAACTGAGACAGTGTGATTACTCCCAGAGCGATACGGCTGAGCATGAATCAAAGGCCGAGAGGGCATTTCAAAGTTCATGGTCTGGCTCACCAGCGCCCTCTGGATGACTGGTGAGCCCTGTGTTTTACTGGGCAGGAGGAGACAAAATGGCTGTCATGGCCACAATACATACATCTGTTCTCCCGCACACAGCGCTGTCGTTCAGCTGTGGAAAGCCGAGTCCGTCCCAGCTGCATTGGCTCAGTAGTGTCACAAGGGATGCCAGAGACTGGTTCAGATGGAGCCCTGATGGACGGGATGACGGCACTTGGGGAATGGCAGACAGGACCCTCTCTCTTCTCTGTTCCCCCAGACGGCCGTCAATGCGAATGGAATGGAGAGAGTGACCAATGCATCTAGGTCAGCAGGAAGATCTCGGGCTGCCAACTCATCTTTGATGCTGTCTGAGAGTCCATTGTAGAAGGCATCAAAGAGTGACACAGCATTCCAATTACTCTCAGCTGCCATGGTGGGGAATTGAATGGAATAATCAGACACGGACCTCCCTCCCTGCGTCAGGTTGAACAAACCTCAAGCGACTTCTCTGCCAGGTGTGACATGGTCAAAGATCTTCCGTAGTTCATCAGAGAACAACTTGACCGATGAGCAGATAATAAAAATAATAATAATAATAATAATAATAATAACTTTATTTATATAGCACCTTTTAAAAACAAAGTTTACAAAGTGCTTTGACAAACAGAGCAAAATCAGTACAAACAACAATATAACAGCAGCAGGTAATACAACAACAACACACAAAATAGCAGAGGCAGACATATGCAACATGGCAGCAATAAGGTAGCAGCAAGGAGTACAGGAGGAAACAGCAAAGGGAATAAAGTAGGTAAATACAATACAGCTAAAACACTAATAAATAAACAGAACAAGAGAAAGAGGAGAACGACGACATCACATAAAAGCAAGTCTATAAAAATGGGTTTTAAGAAGTGATTTAAAAGAAGTCACTGAATCTGCAAACCTTAGATCCTCGGGCAGGTCGTTCCAAAGCCAAGGGGCCCTGATGGAAAAAACTCGGTCGCCCTTAGACTTCAGCCTCAACTCTGGAACAACCAAAAGGCCCCTGCCCGAGGATCTAAGGCTGCGTACAGGCTCATATGGGGTCAACATTTCTGTTATATAGCTAGGGGCCAGACCCAGACGTGCCTTAAAAGTGATCAGTGAAATCTTAAAATCAATTCTAAAACAGACAGGGAGCCAATGAAGGGAAGCAAGAATAGGGGTGATGTGATGTCGTTTGTTAAAACCAGTGAGAAGCCTAGCTGCTGCGTTCTGAACTAGTTGGAGGCAGGAGAGTGATTTATGGTTGATGCCGGAAAGGAGGGAGTTACAGTAGTCTAGTCTGGAGAAGATGAATGCATGGTTAACTTTTTCTAGGTCAGGACGTGAAAGCATGGGTTTAATTTTTGAAATAATTCGTAATTGATAGAAACAGGACTGAACAACTTTCTTGATGTGGGGTTGAAAACTGAGATCTGAATCAAATGTAAGTCCAAGATTTTTGGCAGTGGGCTGAACATTTGAGGATAATGGACCGAGGTTGTTTTTGATGAAGCTGATTGATTTTGAGGAACTGAACAGCAGAATTTCTGATTTTGAGTTGTTGAGTTGAAGATAATTTTGTGCCATCCAACAGTTGATATCTTTGATACAGTCTACGACAGCAGCTAGGCTTCTGGGGTCACCGGGTCTCAGCGGGAGATATATCTGTGTGTCGTCCGCATAACAATGGAAAGAGACATTGTGCCGCTGAATGATCTGACCGAGAGGAAGCATATAAATAGAAAATAAAATTGGACCTAAAATCGAACCCTGTGGTACACCACAGGTAATGTGAGCTGTTGAAGATGAGTGATTACCTATGGTGACCGCAAAGGTTCTTTCTAAAAGATAAGAATAAAACCAACTAAGTGCAGTGTCCCTGATGCCAACCCAGGTTTTAAGGCGGTCGATTAAAATGGCATGATCTACAGTATCAAAGGCTGCACTTAGGTCTAAAAGAATTAAAATTGCACTCTCCCCTCTATCGGTTGCTAAAAGAAGATCATTGGTTACTTTGAGGAGGGCAGTTTCTGTGTTGTGTAAAACTCTAAAACCTGACTGAAATTTCTCAAAGATGTTATTATGACACATAAAAGATAAAAGCTGTGTTGAAACCACCTTTTCTTCAAACTTTGGATAAAAACGGAAGTTTAGAAATTGGCCTAAAATTATTAAGAATTGAAGGATTGAGGTTAGGTTTCTTTAAAAGAGGTTGGACCTCAGCATGTTTAAAAGCAGCAGGAAAAGTACCTTTTGTGAGAGAGCTGTTAATAATCAATAAAATACTGGGCCCAACTGTGTCAATGACATCTTTAAGAAAACTGGATGGAATAAAATCAAGACTGCATGTAGTTGGCTTCATGTGAGAGATAATTTTAGTTAAAGGGGATAGAGAGATGGGTTCAAAACTGTTAAAATAGATGTGAGTCTCCCTACTGGCATGTACAGCATGAACTGGGGGGGTAATCTGTTGCCTAATATTTTCAACTTTATCAATAAAAATTTTTAAAAACCTCTCACAGAGCTCCTGTGAGGAGTCAGTAAAATGACTGTGGGAGGGTGAAGTAAGGGAATCTAAAACCTTAAATAAAATTCTGGGGTTAGAATGATTAGTTAAAATAAGATTAGAATAGAAGGAGGCTCTTGCCTCCTTAACTGCCCTTTGATAGTTAATCATTGCATCTTTCCAAATTTGATAAAATACTTGTAAACCTGTTTTCTTCCATTTTCTTTCTTTTCTTCTGCAGTCTCTCTTCAAATCATGGGTGGATTCATTTAGCCAGGGTTGTAAAATTTTGTTAGACCTTTTTCTCCCTGTAGGGGGCGACAGAGTCGAGGACAATCTGGCAGGTTTCATTAAAAAGGGAGACCAGCTCATCTGTGCTAAAATGCGAGATTAACTCTTCTGTGTTAAAATTGGGATAAAAGGCAGTTAAAGAAGCAGGATTAAAAAGCTCAGAAAACTTAGAAACAGAGGAGGGGTTAAAAGCACGGCGGCGGACAGGTGTACAGTGATTAAAAGGTATCTGGGATAAAACCACATTAAATAAAACTGCTTTGTGGTCAGACACACAGATATCCTCCGTCATAAAATTGTTAGGGCTGAGACCGGTAAATAAAACAAGATCCAGAATGTGTCCCTTTGAGTGTGTGGGTTCATGAATAGCTTGAGTGAGGTTAAAAGTTTCCAAAGTATCCATAAAATCAGTCACAAAGGTCTGGGAGGGACAACACACATGTATGTTAAAATCACCTAAGATGAGGATTTTTTCATACTTTACCATAAAATGTGATAAAAACTCTGTAAATTCTTCGATAAAAACAGTATTAGGCTTAGGTGGTCTGTAAATAATTAAAATTAAAACGGGATCTTTACAATTAACCATAAAACCAAGATGCTCAAAAGAGGTAAAATTACTATGAGAGATAGAGGTGCATTTGAAATCTTTTCTATAGATGACAGCCACCCCCCCCCTCCCCTACCTGACAGCCGGAGCTGATGAAGGTAAGTAAAATCAGGGGGGGTGGCTTCAATAAGAGGGCTGCAGTCTTCTTGGGATAGCCAGAATTCAGTTATAATAAAAAAGTCCAAGTTATTACGAGTAATAAAATCATGACATAAAAACCAATTTATTATTTAGGGATCTGATATTTAAAAGGCCAAAATTCACAGGGTCACTGTTAAAAACAAGGGGTGGAAGAGACTGATGCTGCACTTGAATTAAGTTGTCGTGATTAATGGCGGAAGGGCGTGATGATGATTATGCTGTTGGTTTGCGGTGGGAAATGATAGTGGAGATGAAAGAGGGTATGCCAGTAATTTTATCTGAATAAACAGTTTGAGTGGGGAGATGGACCGGTGAGAGTGGCAGTACCTGGGGTGGGCGACAGGTGGAACTGGCGCAGGAGATGGTGGTCTGAGAGGCAGGAGAGGAAGACGGGGGTAGAGTGGGTGTGTGGGTGTAATCAGAAAACTGTCATGCACATGTGGATGATTGGACTGCAATCATCCACATGGGAAGAGGGCCACTGATAAAAACAGACTTTCCACAATTCTTTAATACATTGAAAAGGAGATTAAAATCAGCTATGGTGCGCTCGGACTGGGACGTGTTGTTGCAACCAACATGGACAACTATTTTTGTGACAGAAGTGGGGAGTGAGGGCAATATGTCCAGAAGTTTATCATGGATGAAGCGGACTGTGGCACCAGGGAAGCAGTGAGTGATGGCATTGATGAAGTGGATATCCCTGGTTATACTGTCACCGATGATTAAAGTGGTAGGGGGGAAAAGGGGGCGAGGAGGTGGTGTGTGTGGACCAGTTGGACGGGTTGCCGGACGCTCAACTTCGACCGCCTCCGTGGGGGACGGCGGTTCAGGGCTCGAAGGGGGTGGCTGGAGGATTGCTTCTCCCACTCTGCAGTTCCCCAGTCTTTAGCTCTGCCTGTGAGCAGAGAGACGATGTATGCCACCTGGGAAATGGGCAACAGGAACCAGGGGCACCAGATTAGCGTTCTGGAGGGGGCAAACGTGCATCTGATGCTGGAGGGGCCTGGGCTGGAGAGCTGGAGGATGGCGGCGGCACAGGTCCACGATCCGACAGGGAGAGCCTCTGGAGATGCTCCTGAATGGAGCTCATGCTCCTCTCGTGGTGAGTAGCCAGCTCCTGCAGACAACTTGACATGGAGGAAAGTTGGTCATCGTGGCGCTTAAGGGCATTGGCCTGAGCCATCAACTCCTCCCGGAGTGCATCAGAGTCGGCTGGGTTCATGTCGGCCAGACTGTACTGTGAGAATCACCAGTACAGATTTGAACCCAAATGCACGACAATGAGGCAATAGAGTTGCAGGCAAAGTTCACTTTACTTAAACAGTTCAGGCAGAGTCAAAACCAGGAAATCAGATGAACCAGCAAACAAATCCGACAAGGAGCAGGCAGGGAATCCAGAGTACAAAAAACAGGTGATCAGGCAGTAAAAGGGAAAAATGCTGGATAGCTTGGCAGAAACACAAGACAATCTCGCACAGGGCAGGGGAAAATGGACTGGTATATATGTACTGAAGGACTAATGGGAGAATGAGCCACAGGTGTGGAGATGGGCAGGGGAAAACCAGGTGCAGGTAATGAGCAGATTGCATGGGCTGAGAGCGAGGCGTGGTCTGAAATGACAGGAGAGTTAGTGATAAGACATGAAAACAAAACCAGATGAAAAAAAAAACCTAAGAGTTGGAATTCCTGACAGACCTGCCACTGAGAAGGCTCTATCGCCTTTACTTTTGAGCCTGGATCTCGAAACCTCCAGCAGCAATTTCGAGCCCTGAATTGTAATTTGTAATATTGGGCATTTAAAAAAAAAAAATTAATTGAGTGTGTATATGTTCTATTATTTACCTCTTGAACAGACCCTAATATTGCTCATGTTTTATACATCTTCACCTTAGACAGCACTTTGTGATTCTCTGCTTGAAAAGTGCTCTATAAATAAAAACTATTCTCATCAAGCCAGGTGGTTTGCATCCTTATGTCAAGCAGCAGGGATGTGGATTGCTCCCTTCATGTGGGAAATGAGTCAATTCACCAAATGAAGAACTTGAAGTACCGTGGGTCTCAGGGACACTGGCACAAAATCAGTATCAGGCTGCTTGCAGTTTGTGGCAGTTAGACAGTTCTACGAGCCAAAGGAAATGATATTAGCTGACCCAGTCAGGCATCAAAGGGGTGAAGCTCCTAAATTAGAAATGTAATCACCAAAAGGACACTGAACGTAGGAGCACATTGGAGAGAAAGGTAAATGTAGTTTTCTTTTGTTTTTTGAATCTTTAAAGGGCCAGTGTGTAATATTTGGCATGGTTTATTGTCAGTCTGAATCTGAATCTGAATATTCTACCCATTAATATGTTTATACAAGTGTATAATCGCTATAAAATAAAATTTGTTTGGTTTTCATAGCCTTATAAATATGCTTTTATATATATATATATATATATATATATGTATAGCAAGGGCCTTGCTTTAGAGAGGTCGCCATCTTGCGCCGCCATGTATGTACGGCAGACCGAGCGGACAATCCAGCCAGCCAGAGAACGCGTTTCGCGTGTATAAATGAACCAACGAAGACAGCGGGAGGAAGGAAGGAGGAGGAAACAGCAGAGAGTGTTAGTAGTTCGTCAATAGAGAATAGTGAAAAATTTTTTTAGTTATAAAGTTTGCGAATGGACCACACTTACCACGCAACAGGAGAGAATGAACCCGAACCGTCATCTGCACGGAAAGGAAGACGCAACTTCACTCCTTGTGATGCACTCTCTGCGGCGCTTTTCCTCCTGATGATATATCTCCCCAACGATGGTAGCAGTAGCACCGAATCCCATTCTGTGCATTCAGCCTCTCTTCTCGCCCACTCAGCATCAAACACATGGAGTTCCTCATCTGTGTGCTCCGGCTCAAACAGGTATGGCTCTGGGTCTGTGTCGGCTACAAGAAACTCTTCAAAATCGCGTTCAAAGTCGTCCATTGCAGCTACTATAGTCCGGAGATATTGCTAGGCTAAATAAACAGCTGAGCTCTGTTTATCGGCTACGCTATCAGTCAGTGTGCGGGCTGGAGATTGAGCAGAGAGAGGAGGGGGGTCCCCACTCGCTATGGTAAACGAGTATGTGTGTAAAGTTATGGAGTGTGTCTGTTACGCCAGAAGAGTCAGAGTTTGGGACGGAATCTTTTACCCTCTGGAGTGTTACTGGAGTTTTTGGAGTGCTCAAAAAAACGGGCCTTTTTCCCGAACGCTCCTCTGGTCTCCTGCTCATGAGGGATTCATTACAATATCGTAACATGGCTTAGATTTCCAAATAAACATTCACCTCGTCAGATAGACCTACTCCTGAAAAAGTTGTGCGCAAGGCTTTTTGTCCCTACGAGGCCGCCGTCATTTACCGGATGGGAGGGGTGAGCGAGTGAGCCCTGCGATCTAGAATTGGGCCACTGATGTCACTGTTTTCAACCCATTTTACACACTGGGCCTTTAATAATTCAGGACAAAGTGTGTGAGTCAGACAGTATAACACGAGAGGGGGCTATGGCATGTTGAAGGAAACTGTTTTTAGCCACAAAGATGTGGGCACACGAGAGACAGGATAGCAGATGAGAATATCAGGAAGATGCATGCCCTTCTCCAGCATCTCCTTGGACACAAAAATTAAAGATAAAACATGTCCATTGGCCTTTTTCCTAAAAAGGAGGACAATTCATTATGTTTGTGTTTCTTGCTTCGCGCTCACCCTCCTGTGAAATGTGACAAGAAATTTCACACAGGATGAGAGAAGAGCTTTTTAATTGGCAGTGAGGGGGCATTGTGGGTAATTCTCTTTACACTGGTGCTTAAGTGGATTATTGAGGAGTTTTAGAGCACAAAGCAACAGGAAGTGAACAGGAGGAGACGGAGTAAAAAAATGTTGTTGTCTTTCTGGAAGCTCTCCAGTTTCATGCTGGTTTGGCCTACATACAAACACTGAGTGTTTCATGAGAGGAAAACACTTCAAACACCGGAAAAAGAATGTTTTTAGTGAAACCAGGTCAGAGTCAGACACTTGACAATGCCGTACACATTGATGTAGATTGAGCTACTGTGTAAAATACTAATAATTAACACTTTCGATGAAGACCACATCTATGATGCATTATGACGGCATTCATAGTTAATTATAATGCATTTATATGATGCTCTATGACTACACTCATAAACACTATATCAACAGTCATAAAACATTATAGATATGACTTATAATGAATTATACAACAGTTAGTTCTGACCGAGTAATTTGATTGGATGAGAGGCATTCCGTGAGTGCTGATATAGAGTATAACATCACTGGGACATGTAACAGTAAAATCACTCCGCTCACAGGTGTTATAAATATAAATAGAACCGTTAATTAACCAACTGTCACACTCGTTACATTGACGCAAACGGGCATTATAGCGTTACACCACGAAGATGGATATTTTCCCCAAAATTACATTTTAATTAAATTATGAGTGGTTGACAGGAGAGGACAAGGAAAAGGAAAGCCAGGACTCTTCTGTGCAGACCTCCAGGTGTGTTTGTGTAACATCAGCCGACCTCAACAAACTGGAGAGGAGCAAAAATGAAACGAACACAGTCAGGAATTGTCAATGATCATCTGATGAGGTACTGATGAGGATGAGGAAGAGTGGAAGCTGAATCCGGCCATGCCAACATCCAGGTTTGCCAACGTTTCATCAGCCGAACTGGACGAAGTTACACAGCTGCAGATCAATGTAAATACAAAGTAGGCTAGCTTGTGAGTTCCTGGCGTGTGTGCTGCGTTGCCTGGCAACAGACTGGGGGAACTGTTTTTTTTTCATGGAGCTACATAACATACTTAAATCATTTATTTTATCACCTTTTGTTAACATTTCCTTACTCAGCATTGCTGTTTAAGCTGTTGTTGACCTGTTGTATAAAAGCAATATCACACTTGATATTTTAGCTACTACAAAGTAGCAATTTGATGATGATAACACTACACTCTATCACACAAAAATCATGGATGTGGAAAATAGTTCATAACAGTTTTATAACAGCATATGTATTCTGAGGTTAATTTTTTTTTTTTAATACTAAAAATAACCGTCAGGGTGGTGAGACTGTTGGCATTAGATGTGTGGATCGACAGTAAATGTATACCTGACAGTCACAGTTGATAAAAATCGAAGGTTCCTTGGGTTAACCCTTGAAATTCCATAGAAAATGCTTGGGGTCATTTTTGACCCCACGTATGTAAAATAGGGGTGTAACGATACACAAAAATCTCGGTTCAGTACGTACCTCGGTACACAAGTCACGGTTCGGTTTTTTTCGGTACAGTAATGAAAAAAATAGACAACTATTAAATGTCTTTTACTTATTGGTAACCTTATAAAAACATACCACCACAGCAGTTAATTCTTTTTACACAATTTTTGAATGAAACAAATATATATAAAATCCTGCTTTTTCACATTGTTTCAATGACAATAGAAATATAAAAGTGAAAAATAAAATCCTGCTGTTTTTTTAACACATTTTTTGAATGAAAAATATAAATATACATTTCTGCTTTAACAGTTTTACTCAATTAAAATAAAAAGTATAGTGCAGCTGGTCAGCTTTAAAGCCTGCTCAGATTCAGTTTTACTAGGAACTTACTTAACTTTCCCACTTTGTTGTGCAGTAAACAAAACACGCTTATATCTAAAGTGCAGCTTAAACAGTTTTACTCAACTCCAGTGGCGTTGGTTATTTCTTTAGCGTGATGGTCAGGGAAACGCTATCGTAGTTTGCACCAGATTGCTTTTTCTAGTCATGCCGGTTAACGTTCAAACTCTGGTGGTGTCGCTTTAGATGCGTTAGCATGTTAGACGTGTTTCCAAGTACATACCCGACCGCTGTTCTGCGGTGTCGGCACACTGCTTTTGTCTTGTCAACTTGTTTATTTCCATCTTCGTATTTTACCCTGAAACCAAAGTGTTCCCAAATGGAGGACTTAAGGTTTGCAGGTGGGTCTTCAGGTTCGTCAGGCTCACTTGCCATGTTGTCAAAATGCGAGAATGCGCTGCACAAAGTGAAAGTGGAGATTTACGGGACTCGGTCCGACACTCAATTATGTCCGTCGGTGAACTAGATATTTTAAATGGTTCGGCTCGCAAAAACGGAATTAAAATAAAACAAAATAAAATAAAATAATATCCTGCGCCCAACAATTTGGTACAGGGTCGTGCCGAACTGAAAGTCGCGCACTGAACGGTTCAACACAAATACATGTACCGTTACGGCCCTAATGAAAAAGTGTGGCACTGATACAAAAAATGCAATTACTTAAAGAATATAACAATTAGATACAAATCCAAATGGCCTCATGTCAAAGACAACCTATATGAGGAATACATGGAAGATTAAATGATAAAAATTTAAAATTACAAAGACACTGCAAAAAAACAACCGCTGGGGTCATTTTTGACCCCACTTATGCATCTAAGGGTTTTGTAAAAGAACTGAACTTACCTGAATTTGGGATAATACTATGTTATTGGCAATGAACAGAATAAAGAAACAGAACATTCACTCTTCTCTCTCTCTCTCTCTCTCTCTCTCTTTTTCACAGACTTACACATATGCATATACACACATGAATGTTTTTTGAGTCTGGGCAATATTTTATACATTGTATTCCTTTCATTCAGTAGTTGGATGCTGATGAAGCTGTTTGTAGGGCTGACAGGGCAGGGAAAATAGGTCAGGATCGTTTTTATCTAATAGTTATAACAACAATTTACAACAATTATGGAATATTTTAAACCCAAATAGACCACAAATGTCAATATACAAGCTGCATACTAGTCTCGCCACCAGACAATCAGAGATCTCCGCCTTCTGATAGTCTGGGGACACTCCTTTCTAAAGTGTGTTTAACACACCGGCGAAAACGGCCGGCAACAAAGCAACGCCTCTTGCATTTTGAAAAGGACACGCCTTCTCGGAAATGTGCGCTCCCCCTTTTCTCGTTCGCAAGGAAACAAACACACAGAGAGCTTGAAGATGGATGCCGAGAGATTTAACTCCGTTTTATCAAACGTCTGCTCATCCGTGAAGAAAATATTTTTTCCAGCGGATGTCTTAGTTACAACATTATTGAGCTAACTGGAGTAGTTTCATGTCGTATCTGACAACGGGAGGCTTTTAACAGATGACGTCCTATGTTAGCTTTGCTGTTGCTGTTAGCTGTCCCTGTCAGCTGCAGCCACTGATGCTTTCTAGACATCGTGATTTCCCAAAACTGAATAAATACCACACATAGCAACACAAAACTGCTTTGCTAGCTCAATCATGTTGTAACTAAGATATCCGCTGGAAAAGATATTTTTTTCACGGACCATTTAATGAGTTATTACCTATTACAGACACTGCTAACGGCTAACAGGGCTAACAGCTAACAGTTAGCCCAGCTAAACGTGTACACAGAAATAGTAATGTTTGTTCAATCATTGTGTTTATAGACTTTACAAACATCGGATTAGTCCAAACGGTGATACAGTGATGTGAAAAATGTGATATATAGGCTATATATATACACTGCTCAAAAAAATAAAGGGAACACTTAAACAACACAATGTAACTCCAAGTCAATCACACTTCTGTGAAATCAAACTGTCCACTTAAGAAGCAACACTGATTGACAATCAAATTCACATGCTGTTGTGCAAATGGAATAGACAACAGGTGGAAATTATAGGCAATTAGCAAGACACCCCCAATAAAGGAGTGGTTCTGCAGGTGGTGACCACAGACCACTTCTCAGTTCCTATGCTTTCTGGCTGATGTTTTGGTCACTTTTGAATGCTGGCGGTGCTTTCACTCTAGTGGTAGCATGAGACGGAGTCTACAACCCACACAAGTGGCTCAGGTAGTGCAGCTCATCCAGGATGGCACATCAATGCGAGCTGTGACAAGAAGGTTTGCTGTGTCTGTCAGCGTAGTGTCCAGAGCATGGAGGCGCTACCAGGAGACAGGCCAGTACATCAGGAGACGTGGAGGAGGCCGTAGGAGGGCAACAACCCAGCAGCAGGACCGCTACCTCCACCTTTGTGCAAGGAGGAACAGGAGGAGCACTGCCAGAGCCCTGCAAAATGACCTCCAGCAGGCCACAAATGTGCATGTGTCTGCTCAAACGGTCAGAAACAGACTCCATGAGGGTGGTATGAGGGCCCGACGTCCACAGGTGGGGGTTGTGCTTACAGCCCAACACCGTGCAGGACGTTTGGCATTTGCCAGAGAACACCAAGATTGGCAAATTTGCCACTGGCGCCCTGTGCTCTTCACAGATGAAAGCAGGTTCACACTGAGCACATGTGACAGACGTGACAGAGTCTGGAGACGCCGCGGAGAACGTTCTGCTGCCTGCAACATCCTCCAGCATGACCGGTTTGGCAGTGGGTCAGTAATGGTGTGGGGTGGCATTTCTCTGGGGGGCCGCACAGCCCTCCATGTGCTCGCCAGAGGTAGCCTGACTGCCATTAGTTACCGAGATGAGATCCTCAGACCCATTGTGAGACCATATGCTGGTGCGGTTGGCCCTGGGTTCCTCCTAATGCAAGACAATGCTAGACCTCATGTGGCTGGAGTGTGTCAGCAGTTCCTGCAAGACGAAGGCATTGATGCTATGGACTGGCCCGCCCGTTCCCCAGACCTGAATCCAATTGAGTACATCTGGGACATCATGTCTCGCTCCATCCACCAATGCCACGTTGCACCACAGACTGTCCAGGAGTTGGCGGATGCTTTAGTCCAGGTCTGGGAGGAGATCCCTCAGGAGACCATCCGCCACCTCATCAGGAGCATGCCCAGGCGTTGTAGGGAGGTCATACAGGCACGTGGAGGCCACACACACTACTGAGCCTCATTTTGACTTGTTTTAAGGACATTACATCAAAGTTGGATCAGTCTGTAGTGTGTTTTTCCACTTTAATTTTGAGTGTGACTCCAAATCCAGACCTCCATGGGTTAATAAATTTGATTTCCATTGATAATTTTTGTGTGATTTTGTTGTCAGCACATTCAACTATGTAAAGAACAAAGTATTTAATAAGAATTTTTCATTCATTCAGATCTGGGATGTGTTATTTTAGTGTTCCCTTTATTTTTTGAGCAGTGTAGCTAAAAGCTCTGCTGGTTTTCTACCCGGAAGTATTTGTAAACAACAAGGCCATTCCCTCTAACATTATAGTCCGGCCGGACGGATGAGTCATGGCCATGTAAAAGATTATATTTGTTTCTTTTAGTTGGCGAGAATGTGTCGCCCCCGCAAACGCGACAAACATCCACTGAACTTTGACGGCGTTTTCTGCGAGCACGGCTGAGCCATTTTGTACTGCTACACGTGTTTCTAGTGGGACTATGTTTACAAGCACAAGAGTTCAGCGAGCCACCGAAGGACCGCCCTACAGATTTACTATTGGTTCTGCAACGTAGGGAGTTTTTTTAAACTCTGAAATTGTATCCACCCATCTAAACACAAAATCAGGGAGAAAGTCATCAGTCTTTAGTTAAGCAAAGCGTCTAAAGACTGACTTGTGAGTCTAGCTGCATACTGACATTGCCGCAGCAGCAACCAAAGTAGGTGTTTTCAGAAATCTCTAATCTATACTCCTTTTCGTTACCACTTTTGGGTGTGCTAAGCCAAACTGTGCTGCGCAGATTTATGTTTCATTTTTCAGTTTCAACATGCCGAGCCACACTGAGCCACGCCAGAGATGGATCATCTCCGAAGCAGGACCAAAAGTGCGCCCATTCGCCTCCAAGCCTCTAGCAGTGACATTTTGCTGACTGCAGCCAACCCCCAACAACCCCCCCTTCTGCCCAAAAACAAGAGTGTGTGTTACGAGACTCAACTCACAACTGTCTATGCAGGAGTCTCTCTGTGAGACAGATAGTCTCTCTGTGTTAAGCTCTCAGAACCTGTGTAGCCTCTAACTGAATCTCTGTGGTTTGGAATTTTTTTGGCAGTTTCTCTACTGTGTCCTGTTTTTACTTTAGGTCTCTGTTTTATTTTACTGCTTAACGTTCACCTTCAGCTGTATGGGAGTCCTGTTAAGTTACTGCTGATGAAAAGTTAACATTTCCTTATTTTGCTGCTTCACAATAAAAGCCTTTACATCACAAAATAATGGGGGACTTCTTCTGAGAGAAATCTACAGGAAGTGAAATGTATTTATTGATGAATTAGCGGAACTTTGTAAAAAACAAGTCTAATGATACAACAGGGAGCAAGAGTAAAAGCAGAAGTAGCCACAGTGAGATGTTAGATGAAGAGCTGCATACAACATGTTCTTACTGCACCTCTGCAAACAGCTCACTTCCAACAGGTCAACTTCAACTTCTGCAAAGCTGTGTGATGGAAAAAAAAAAAAACTTAGAGCAAAATAGCGAGGGACTTAAGTTGTGGATCAGCCCGCTGCTTTTAAACATCATCACTCAAGACAAGCCATCAGCATTTCAAGACACACCTTCAAGGTATCAGCAAAGCAATTATGCTTAGGGCACCCAAACTGCCAGCAGTGGCACTGGAGTGTGTGTCTTCTGCCTCTATTTTAACCGATATAAGTGAACTCTGTAGCTAAGCTAAATGAAACTGCTAACCAGGGCATGTGTGCTGTACTGTGTTCACAGTGCCCTCTGGAATGACAGTTACCATGATGGTGGTGAGTTACATAGTTGGCGGTATTATTACCATCAGTATTTTTCTCTACAGTTTATAGTAAAAACTTGGGGTGGGGGAAAAAATTTGATACAACATAGTATTGCAATATTTTGCATGACGTTATTATATCAATACACAGACGCAGATTATCGATCTTTTATTATATACATTATTAATTAAACACACATTTTAATACTAGAATTGGAACTAGAATAATAAAACCAATTGATTTTTTGGTTCCACTAGATGGTGCTGATGTGTTTGAGGTCAGAAGAGGTCTCAGTCAGCAGCATTTGGCAGGAAGTTCATCAAAACAAAGATGGAGGCACCAGAGAAAGAAATCAGAAATGTGCTGTCAGCGTTTAGATTAAACGTCTGGACTTATTTTGGATTTTTTAACACGAAAGGAAAGAAAAGGAAAGGAGGATTTGGATATGACATGTACAATTTGCAAGCGGTGTCTTATGAGAGTAAAATACTCTGTGAATACTACAAACATGAGGGCTCGCCTCACACACCACCATCCAGAGATGCTAGCGGCCAATCTAAAGCTAAACCTGCTCCGCCAAAAAATCAACCAACACTGGACCTAGGTAGCTTGACAAAACTACCATCCAACTCTGAGAGAGCTAAGAAAATAACACAGTCCATCATCTACTTCATGTGCAAAGATCTGCGTCCATACAGCGTTGCTGAAAATGAAGGCTTTTGTTAACCTCTTGCACTCCACCCCCATTTTTTAGCGAGAACGCCTAAAATGACATACCCAAATTAAAATGACTGTAGCCTCTGAACCGCTTTGACTACATGCATGCATGAGGTCTTGCCAGAAAGCAAACTCTCTGAAGTTTCTTGTGAAAGTGTTAGAAACACTTTAGGTGATACAGAGACAGAGTAATGGGTCTCTGAAGTCAGTAAAAAGTTGAAGATTTTGCCTAAAATAAAATAAAAAATGATTTTCAGGATGAATAACTGTCTGTGGCTTCATCTGAGCACGTAAATGACGTGGGGCTGTAGGCACACTATCAATGAACATTTGTTTCAAGTTTGAAGAAGATTGCTCAAAGTATGACCATTCTACAGTTTTTTTCCGCTTCAAAACAGTACTATCAGTGATCAAACAACACTCAGCCAGCTTCAAACATTGTACCTTATTAAAATCAGGTGTGATTATGATAGCTGATGTTGTTTATGACAGAAACACCATAAAACATCACCAAATAAAGCCATAACGTTAAAGTTGTGATCCTACTTTCTAGGCGGTATATCTCAGCCAAAAATAGTGGTAGGAGTGAGATCTCAACTTTTATAAACCAGCTTCGTATTCATTGATGGCTCCGTATGAGATCGCGAGTAATCCTTTAACTTTTCCCCTTGAAAAACGGCATAACATGGCTTGTCACCACTCATTGCAATTTTGGACTTAGTGTATTTAGGCTGCTCTGGTGCGAAAACTAGGGATGCACCGAAATGAAAATTTGTGGCTGAAGCCGAAGCCGAATAATATTAAGCACTTGGCCGAATACCAAGTACCGAATACCGAATATCATTGTTTAGTTTTTCATTAGTTTTTGCAGATGAACCCCCTCCAGATTAGTGTTGTCACGGTACCCAAATTAGGACCCATTGTACGATACCAATGAAAATATTATGGTTCTGAGAAGTATCATGATACCACAGTGAAAATGAGACAAATGTGCCTTTTGTCATTTATAAAAAGATAAATCACTTTTCTATAATACATCAATGATATTTCAATGGAATAAATTACTTATTGACTTATACTACAAAAACAGCATCAATAAGTGATTAACATAGGGGGGATCAAAATAAAATAAATAAATAAAATAAAAATCAACCAGCCACCCTCCTCCCCTGACAAGTCCCTTCCTAAGTAACGAACAGTCCCTAAAGTGCGGTGAGGTTTGTGGGCCGTGAACAGCTCGTTTCTCCTCTGACACATCACATACCTGTGTTCGGCTGGCTTTGCTGTCCAGGTACTTCTGGGCAGTCCACACGCCAAGAAGAGGATATTATTGGAGCCGACTTCTCTGTCGCCCAGTAAGCCGAGGGCCGCCGTAATTGACAGGAATGCATTACTGTCCGTGTCTGTGACCCCCGTTCAACCCACAACTGATGGGATTCACGTTTGGTTTCTGCTGCTGGTTGAAATCTGTAGGCTGCTCGCACAGCGTGCAGAATGATTTAAGCCTATTTTGCTCGCTCAAAACTATTTTTAGTCGCAAATGCGAGTCCAGTGACGGGCGGATCGCCACACTGCCAACATTTTACTCCGCCTGTCACGGCACGCTGTTTGATTGCGTTATCAAAACACGCAGCTATTACTCGGCCTTGCTTTTAACTTATTCTACCGAATACCGAATGTGTGTTTTTTTGCAATATTCGGCCGTATATATTCGGTTACCGAATATTCGGTGCATCCCTAGTGAAAACCATAAGGAATAAAAGAAAAACGATGACGGATTCAGGAAGCCGAGAGCTCCCTGAATCCGGTGATACCAAGCATCACATGGTTTGATGACGTAGTGCACCTGTGAGATCCCATTTAACAGAGGAAGGAGGGAGCATGGACGCCGGCGTCCGAACGGCGTTAAAGAGGTTAAATGCTAAAAACACTGGAACTCAGGTATGTGACTCCTTCCTGACGTTTTTTTACCGACACAGCTCTGAAGTGAAGCATACAGTGGTGGAAAAAAGTTTTTGGACACCCCATGCATTTGTGAAATATTGCATTAAGAATCACTCTTAGGTCTTCAAGTGCAATTTCTTTTAGTACAGTCACAGCCAAATACTAAATAAATTCTAAAAAAGCCATTAAAAACTTAAAATTGTTTGGTTCCATAAAAATACATAAGAAATTTTGAGTATTGGGTCATTTTGGTACCAGTGATGAAGGTCGTTCTTTTTATTAAAAGACACAATTTTTGTTGCCAAGGTTCATGTCTACATAAAGCCAGCACATTTGAAAGTTCTTCAGACACAAAAATGGCTAAAACAAGGAACCTAACGCAGGAAACATGCCTGAAGATAAAGATTCTCAGCCAGGATGGGTACAGCTGCCGCCAGATAGCCAGGAAGTGCAGATGCAGTCCTTCAGCAGTTGGATACACTCTGCAGAAATACAGATGAACCAACAGCTTGGAAGACAAACCAAGATCTGGGCGTCCAAGGGTTTCTTCAGCAAGAAATGACCGCATCCTGATCCGCATGTGCAGGCAAAACCGCCGAATGACATCACAGGAGCTTCAGCAGCAGTGGTCAAACCAAACTGGTGTCCAGTGTTCCACCCGCACTGTACGTGGCCGACTTTTAGATCATGGCTTAAGGTCCTACAAGGCTATCAAGAAGCCCCTGATCAATGAGAGACAGAGGTTAGCCCGGCGTTGTTGGGCCCAGGCACACAAGAACTGGACAGCCAGGAATTGGAAAAAGATTTTGTGGTCAGATGAGTCCAGTTTCCAGCTTTATCTTCCTCCTACTAATGTGAGGGTACGCAGAAGGCCAGGCGAAGCATTATCTCCAGCATGTACAGTACCTACTGTCAAGCATGGTGGAGGCAGTATCACGGTTTGGGGATGCATGAGTGCTGCTGGTGTTGGTCATCTCACTGTCTGTGATGGCACATTGAACTCTACCAAGTATTGTACCATTCTCGAAACCCACATGCTCCCTTCTGCGCGTGCACTGTTCCGTTGAGGTAAAAACTGGATGTTTCAACAAGATAATGTCCCTTGCCACACATCCAAGGCCAGTAGAACTTGGCTGCAGGAGCACAGTATCCAGGTCTTAGAGTGGCCAGCTCAATCCCCGGACATGAGCCCCATTGAAAATCTGTGGTGGATTATCAAAAGGTCTGTTTCAAAACATAAACCAAAGAATTTAGAAGAATTAAAAGCAGTAATTCAAGAAGAATGGGACAAGATTACCCCTCAACAGTGTGAAAGGTTCGTGGGGAACATGCCAGCCAGGATTAGAGCTCTACTACGTGCCAATGGCAGGACTACTAAATATTAATTTGATGATGTGATGGTTTATTTATTTTTTGTTCCGTTTTGAACACATTCTCTGTTATTTATTGACTTTGATACCGACAATGTTGAGAACTGACATATTGAAACTGTCAAGAATTTAGTTTTGTTAGTTTTTCTTGTAAACAATAAACAAAACAATATAATTTGGCATTAACTTGTGACGCCTGGACTTCAAGGTCAGAGGATTCATATGTGACTATAAAGGCACATTATCTCGGAGAGGACTGGTGACTGCTTTTTCACATTCTCCAAACTAGAGCAGTACACGAAGGTCACAGCGTAGCAAATGTGGCACAAGAATGGGGGATTATAGCTGTAACACCTGTTGGCAAAGTTTTCCTGTAGAATAATAACAGTTGGAAAAAAAGGTAATAAATCACAATATATCGCAATATATATCACAATACTCAGCATATCGCAATAATTAAGTATTATAAGCTAAGTCAATCAATCAATTCAATCAATTTTATTTATAAAACCCAATATCACAAATTGCAGCAGAGGGCTTTACAGCATACGACATCCTCTGTCCTTTGGACCCTCACAGCGGATAAGGAAAAACTCCCCCCCAAAAAACCTTTAACGAAAACAAAGAAAAAAAAAGAAGATAATATCGTATTGTGGGTCTTCTGGTGATTCCTACCCCTCGTACAAACAGATGGTGCCAGTCAGTTAGAGGGAGCTGAGCCAGAAGACGAAGCTTTCAATTTACTGGTCTATCTACGTCCCAACCCACACCTCTGGGTAGTGACCGAAAGAATGAGATTGCAGATTCAAGTAACCGGAATGAGTTTCCTCAGCCTTAGAGATAGGGTGAGGAGCTCCAATATCCGGAGGGAGCTCGGAGTAGAGCCGCTGCTCCTTCGTGTGGAAAGGGGTCAGTTGAGGTAGTTTGGGCATCTAAAAAGGATGCCTCCAGGGCGACCTCCTGCTGGAAGTGTTTTAGGCACATCCAACTGGTAGGAGGCCCTAGGGCAGACCCAGAACAAGCTGGAGGGATTACATATCTCACCTGGCCTCGGAATGCCTTTGGGTCCCCCAGGAGGAGTTGGAAAGCACTGCTTGGTAGGGGGATATTTGGGGTGCGGTGTGGAGTGGGCCTGGATGGATGGATGGATGGATGGATGGATGGATGCATGGCAGTCAGTGCTAGTTTCCCACAGACCTTCATGGGATATTGCTCTGCTTTGCTTCTTGATGTGCAATTAAAATAAAAATAACTAGAATTAATCTCAACAGTGTGAGGCATTTTGAGGTTAGATTTTGAGTCCAGATATTATTAGACAGTGGCATACAATATAATCTGTAGCAGTGCAGCATTCACATCTATTGTCTTATACAATATGCATGGTGTCATCTCAGATCCAAAGTAAGCAGACTGGCCAGAGCAGTGGTTGAGACAGCATCCTATCTAGGTTAGACCCCAAAGCCCAGCGAGCAGCTATTAGGCTGCCTTTAATAATAAATGGCCAGTAGGATTGAGGTTGAGCGTCGAGGAGGAGCTGTGAAATACTAAGGAACGTGTTCATCAGTGAGTGATGCGATCTCTGCGGTGCTTATTAGCCTCATTACACTCAGGGAAACAGCTAACGGCAATGGCTGCTAGCTTTGAGACTGAGTTGGAGAAAAAGGAGCTGCGAGGTGTGATTTATGTCATGATGTGGGAAACTGTATTATTTGAGAGAATTTGAAGTCTTGTTCAGGCTCAGATTATTGCATATTTACCTTGGCTATTTTAGGATAGAGTCAATTAACAGAGGCAAGAACATGGCTTTGTGATTGCAGTATAATATCACAGCTCTCACTGATTAATAAATAATCAATGGAGTGTATGGTGAACATACTAACTGGAGGGTTATGAGAGGTGCTGGCCTGGAGCTGTTGGCTGGATGTGAGGAAAGAGAAATGAATCTCCAGAGACACTCTGACCTCCTTTTGCTGCTCTTGTGAAGTACGGGGGGTGGTGATGGAAAAAGTGACGGAGTATGATACAAAACAGGGTTTTGCTAACCAACCACTGCTAACACAGTATGGAGCCACACTGAATCCCATAACAGCCTTCTTACATAGTACTTTATATGAAATCACCTTGCAAGTGATTCAGATTGCCACCTCAAAAATACGAGAGTAAATTGATAGCATTTGCTATTTATGCCTTAAAAAGGCATCATGGTTTTCTTTTTCTTGTTCCTTAATAAAAGAATCAATAGCAACAAAATTATATGCATATTCTATATAAACTATAAAAACTACAAATAAACTATAAAACATATTCAATTAAACAACTAATTTCTTATTTTCTATGGTGTTTTTGTCATATACGGATAATAGACTAAAAATAATGGATGTAGCTACCATATAGTCACTAATGTGTTTGTGGAAACCCATTTTAAAGCCTCGAGTTCAGTATTTCAGCCATTGCCATCTTTGTTTATTGGGGCCAGAAGTGACCATATTTGGGCAAGAGGGTGGAGTTGTGGAGGAGCAAGGGGTGGATCTGTCTGAGAGACAGTGGACACTATCAGCAGACAGCCTGTCAGTTAAAGCAGCCCGCTCTCATTTATGCGTAACTTAAAGACTTAATAAAATGTGAACATGTAAGCTATGTATAAAAACTCACATCCCGTACAGTTGTCACAAAAGGGGCAATTAGCAAGAGACCAAAACTGTTTTTTGTACGAGGCTGTAAACATTTTTATATCTGCTGTAAAGTTGGGCATTTTACGTTGAAGTATGTAACTGTTCAGATATAACATTGTTTTCTACTGAGGAGCTAAAGCAACATTGTTTGTGTGTGTGTGTGTGTGTGTGTGTGTGTGTGTGTAATCAAACACACCTGAAAACATATGGAAAAAACAACATCTATCAAGAAAAAACAACAGATATATCCTCACTTCAATGTTTTGTGTGGGTTCCACAAAATGACCAGAGCAAAATAAGCACAATAATGCCATGGCACCCTCTAGTGTGACTGTAATATGCACCGTGACAACCCACCCATGTGACAACCAACCCCGGTCTCCCCTACGGCCAGTGTTCCAGTTGTTATATACACTACACCCAGTATAGCAGAGATTTTTGTAGCCCACAGGATGATGACGGTGCCTTCATGCAGTGCCATACCTTCCTAAAGATGATTCATAATGTAGTGACCCTAAAGCATTAATAAATGTTTTGTGTCTAACAGGCATCTGTGTTAATGGCTGTACAGTCTGAAGATCAGAGATGAATGCAAAGTCAGTCCTGAAATAATTGCAGAAGTGTGTGAATGCACACTTGATTAGTGTGAAACACATGAAGTCAAGTAAGTTGAAAAGCACATAGAGGGTATTTCCTGAAGATTTGTAACCTTTTTTTTAAGCGCTAAACTGCAAAATTATACTTGTTACTATTTACTAAAGGACCAACCCAAGATTTTAGGCAGACAGAATAAGAAAGATACAATACTGTTTTAATACTTTACTTTAACACTTATCTTCAATAGAAATACTTTTTGTACATGTATACAGTGTGTGAGATGGACTCACACACTGTATAAAATTATGGACATAGTGATGTAACCCATTGGTTTGAGGACTCCTGTTCTGAAGCCTCGAATTTAACATTTTAGTTTTTTTAAGCCTTACTTAAATTTTGATGGGTGAGTTACATATATATATATATTAACCCCTGTACAGTGGTCATGAATGGCAAAATTAGCTATAGAGAGCAAAATATTTTTTTGTACCAGGTTGTAAACATGTTTATTGTTACTGTAAAGTTGGGCATTTCAACATGGAGGTCTGTGAGGAGTGACTCGCCTCAAGTGGCCATTAGAGAAACTGCAGTTTTTGGCACTTCCGCATTGGCTTCATTTTTCATCCCTGGACGGCGCTGCTTGTAAGTATGATTTAAAAAATTTTGTGACACAAAATTTTGCACCCCTAGTGGAAATTTGCAACAGGTTTAATAATTATCACTCATAGTTCCCAGTCAGCTTGATTACAGGAATGCACTTGAAGGTTACATGAATTTAAGAAGCCCACAATATGTTGATGAGTTGGATTTATTCCTGGTCTCAGAACAGAAAATGTCATCCACCCAGCGCACTTAACAATTACTGCAAAAATTCCATTGTAATGAGGGACTGAAGTAATGGGATTACCATCCTTACATCAAATTGCAAACAGGTCCTTTTCATGTTTTTACTGAATCATAATGGCCATCTGTCTGGGATGACAAGCTAGTCAGCATATGGTCTCAGTCAAGAATAGTCACAGACAAGAAATTATGGTTTGCCCCTTACACCAGCTCTCGGTGAGGGATACGTCAGAGATAAAAACAGATACATGAGGCCATGAACCATGTCTGTGTGATAAAAAAAACCAGCTCATATTCAAGGGCTTTCCACTTGGCAAGGTATCATTTGTTCTGATGTAGGTATAGAGTGAACGAGACAAGAGAGAACCTAGGAGGAAAGAGAAATATTACTTTACTTGGCAAAGAAGACACTTGAAGGCCTTCCAGCACTCTCCTTTTTTCTCTCTAAAAAATATATTTAATCCCTCTGCTGAAACTTTCTTTGATCCCTGCACAAATTGCCTTCTTCATTACTGAAAACTTTGCTCTCGCTATTCTGTTCTTGTCTGATGACCCATCCCTCTCAACAATTCAGGGACAGATTCACATTGATTCCACTAGTGCTATACACACACACACACACACACACACACACACACACACACACACACTACTGCAGGGAATCGTCATTTTAACCACACAAGATGTTTGGAGGTGTAGTTGTGACAGCACTGTGGGAGCCTGGCATACAGTACATGCCACATGGCCTGAGGCCAGAATACAGTAGGCCTATGCCTGACAGGAGGAAAAAACTGAATGTAAGATTTGATGAATGTGAAGAAGCAGAGAGACTGAAATAGTGAGAATGTCATGCATTTTAAATGACTGTAAAGGCCTGGTTCCAACAAACACTTTCGGTATGGTACCTTTGGAACCAAAAGTAACCCTTCAGACATGGTACCTAGACCCTAGGTCTGTTTCTACTGCAAACAGTACTCTTAAATGGGTGCGAGGTTGTTTTCAGTCACTGCTTTATCCAGCACTTACCATATTTCCTCTTCACCAGTGACACAGAAGGAAATCTTAACCTTGTTTATTGTCCACCAAACGGGGTTGCACGCCAACATTTTCAGAACAAAACAGAACAGGCTGCAGTGAGAGTCTGTCTCCATGGGATATTTAAAAATAGCCAGTTTGTGCATTTAGTCCTTCTCAGGCAAGCGCAGGGGTTTAGTGTTGTCGTAGCCCACGGGAATGACACTCGGCAATGCCTTTTGTTTTCTCCAAGTGAGGATTAGAATATATGCAGTTCATATAATCTGGTTGAAACTGATATATATTTTTAAACTCTTGAAGATCCATTCATTACCAGAGTTGGGTATAACTGTAATCAACTGTAATCAAAGTACTCTACTTTGATTACTTTTTGCAGTAACAAGTAACCTAACGCGTTAGTTTGCTGTTTGAGTAATCAGATGCTTAAGTACTTCTGTTACTTTTAGAACGCTGGTCCTTCAGCTCCAAAACAGCAACAGCTGTTGTTTGGTTCTAATAACAGAGATAACGTTAAACCTATCAGTCTGAAAGAAGCCACGGAGCTCGTGGCTCGCTACATGGTCGGAGAAATGCTGCTGTTGTCTACAGTGGAGTCTAAATAGGTGGAGGAGGACTCACTGATAGACATATTTCAGACTCAGGACTTGCATTATGCCTGGTACACGCTACACGATGGTACTTACCAATTATCCCCGGTCGTCTTTCACGACGTGTGTGATGTCATCGGGTTATTCTTGTCCTATTTTTATTACTTTCACTATTATTTGAGTCACTGTGTCTGTTCATGTGCCAGCCGACATGTTGTTGTAGTCACCTAAAAGCGTCAGCAGATGGCAGGAGCTACATTTGAAGTGCCATACGCAAACTATCAAGCTACTGTATCTTCCACAGGAAGTTCTGACAAATGTTTCAAAATAAAAGCCTATTTAGAAAATGGAGGGATTCTCTCAGCAAGGTTATAAGGGGCTTTTAATTTGAAACAAGTGTTGAGGTTGAAACGACGGTGCGATATGTTAACTTTATAAAGACAACGGAGCGGATAAAAAGTAAATATATAACTTAAAAATACAGAGGGATTAATAAATAACGGACCGTCTATAATGTAGTTTGTTTCAAATGAAGCTGGGAGCCTCTGCAGTTGTGGTGAGTAAAAGCCCCGCCGCTATTTGTTAATGTTATTACTTTATGTCCGACCGTGAGGATGTACCATTGTTTGCTAGCTTGATGCTAATGACAGTAACGTTAACTCAGCGGGTTGACAAAGTGCCTCTGCTGTTTCACACCATCATTTCCCCCTTTTACTCTGTGTGGTAACATCCCTAGAGGAAATATTAAAAATGCTGGGGTGTTGTTGTCATACAGTTGTCTACGGCAGCAGATCGTTTTGTGTTTCTACTGGTCAAAGTGACGGCTGTGATGGGAGAATTGGATCTCAGTGAAGGGCAAGTGGTCCATAACTTTAATTTTGGAGACAAAAAATGTAGGCTTAGCTCCCTGTGGTCCATTGCCCAATAGGAAATGTAGAATACTCAAAAGTACTTTAAAAGTGCTTGAGTTACTTTTCTCAGGGAGTAATGTTGGAAGTACTTTTAAAGTAATTGAGTTACTTTACTCAGGGAGTAACGCAGTAAAGTAACTGGTTACTTTTTAAAAAAGTAACGCAGTCACGTAATTTGATTATTTTTAAAGTAACCCTTACCCAACACTGTTCATTACTAAAAGTGTATGTCATCCAAGAGAGGCAATAAAAACTAATAGAATTGTTAGAGTTGTCATATTGAAATATAAGGTGTGCTGGATTCATGTTGTCAACTCATGCATTGAGTAACATTACAAGTAAACGTTCCACCTTAAAAGTTGCAGGCAGTCAGCCCAGTGAATTAAATTATTTTTTTCTCAGACTACATCTGCTTTGAGAGATAGCAAAACATCCTTTATGTTTATAGTTATAGTTTACTACTGTATGTAAAACCTGCCACAGTATGAACAGTGGGTACACGAGCTTCAAAACCAGCCACAACTCAAACCTGAGCAAGAGTGACCATCCGGCACTGACCAATTAACAAACTGCAGTGTTTCTAGCTCCACCTTTTAGTACCAGATCTGTGTGCTAGGTACCCCAACAGAGGGGTGACCAAATATGGGGATAGTAAGATGGATTGGTACCATCCACAACTTTGCACAGTGGAAACGGAAAAAAAAAACGTACCAAACTTAATGGTACCGTATCAGACTGCTTGGTGGAAACGGGGCTAAAGACATTGCCACCACCCATTGTATGTCTAAGTAGATAGACCTTAACAGATATATCTTGTGACGTTAAATATTTCTGTTAAAGTCAACAAATTCCATGGAAAGGCCAACATCAAATCAAATTGTATTTATATAGCACATTTCATACAAAGTAAACTCAATGTGGTTTTACATACAACATGTGTGAATAAAAATAAATTCAGTCTTTAGAGTAATTCATCCCCAGCCCACCCACCCACACAGACATACCCTATCACATATCCCCAAAAGAGAACACTAGAGAGGAGAAGAAGAAGAGAGAGAGAGAGAGAGAGAGAGAGAAAGAAGCACTAACTATTCATAGGCCTGGGAGAACAGGTAGGTCATAAGCTTGACTTTAAAGGATGACACAGTTGCAGAGAATCTCGGATCATCAGGCACTTTGTTCCAGAGAGTGGAGCCATAATGACTGAATGCACCTTAAACAAATTTATTTTAGATCATGGGCACAGTTAGAAGACCAGTGTCTGATGATCTGAAGGGTTCTGGGGGGTATGTAGGCTGTGAGCAGGTCAGAGGTGTATTGAGGAGCCAGACCATTAAGTGATTTGTTAACAGTAAGGAGGTATTTTGAAATCAATTCTGTATTCTATAGGAAGTCAGCGAAGTGTTTTGAGTACAGGAGTAATATGTTCTGTTTTTCTAGTCCCAGTGAGGACTCTGACTGCAGCATTTTGAATATGTTTGAGCCGTTCCACGGTCTTTTTGGGGAGTCCGTGGAACGGCTCAAACATATTCAAAATGCTGCAGTCAGAGTCGTTCCAGGGTCTTTTTGGGGAGTCTGGCAAGAAAGACGTTACATTAATCAAGTCTGGAGGAGATGAGAGCATGAACCAGTTTTTCAGCATCTGACTGAGACAGGATGGATCTAACTTTGGAAATGTTTTTAGGTGGTAAAAAGCTGTCCTTGTGATACTTGTAATATGGCCTGTAAAGTTGAGTTCTGGATCCATGATAAAACCTAGATTTCTGACCTGCTCACTGGGTTTTAGAGACAGTGAAATCAGAGAACCGATCTCCTCCCTCTGATGCTTGGGCCCACCACAAGAATCTCAGTTTTGTCTTTGTTTAATTGTAGAAAGTTTTTGGTTATCCAGATGTTAATGTCACTGACGCAGTTAACCAGATCATTTATGTGGCTGAGGTTATTATGAGAAAGTGAATTATATAATTGTGTATCATCTGCATATGACTGGTAAGATACATTGTATTTCTGTACGATGGAACCAAGTGACAGCATATAGAGGTTAAACAGTAATTTACTCAGGACTGGGCCTTGTGGGACTCCACAACAGATTTCGAAATTGCCAGGTTTGTGGTTGCCAAGGGAGACGGAGAATGTCCTGCCGGTTAAATAGGAGGAGAGCCAAGTAATGACATTTCCAGAAAGGCTAACTGAATTTTCTAGTCTATTTAGCAAAATGGTGTAATCATTGATTACTTTTACAGGTGCAGTTTCAGTGCTGTGGTTGGTCCCAAAGCCAGATTGGTACACATCATACAGATTATGGAGTGAGAGGTAGCTATGTATTTGCTTGTAGGTGACCATTTCAGGTATTTTGCCAAGAAAAGGGATATTGGAGATAGCTCTGTAATTGCTAATTATGGATGGGTCTAAGTTGTTCTTTTTTTAGTAATGGAATACGACAGCATGCTTGAGAGAAGAGGGGGAGACTCCAGATTGCAAATAACTGTTCACGATATTGAGTACATCAGATGACACACAATTGAATATACTTTTGTGTATTAATTTTGTGGGGACTAGGTCCAAGGAGCTGGTGGAAGAGTTTAGTTGCTGTATCACCTCTTGTAGATCACTGAGGGTAATGAGGGCAAAATTATGCATTGTGCTGACAGGAGTATGATGATGTTGGGGCAGAGACAGGTCAGATTCATCAGTATGTGAAACTGTTTTTTTTTCCTTTTTCCTAATATCTGAAACTTTGTTTTGAAAGAAGGTGGCAAATTCATGACATTTACCTGGGAGAGAAGCTCGGCAGGAATGGTTCTTGTTGGGTTAAGCAATTTGTCAGTGGTGGAGAATTAAAAAGTGAGCATTGTATTGATGTCATGTCATGTTTTTCCTTGCCTCGGGTCTCGGTGCTCGGCCATGTCTCTTTAGTGATAGCTAGTGTGTGTGGGTGTGTGTGTGGGGGTGTGTGTGTGTGTCTGTGTGTCTGTGTGTGTCAGCGTATGTGTATACTTATGTATCTCTTTGTGGGGTGGGAGGGTTGGGTTTTCTCTTTTCTTTTTTGTTTTCTGTTTTGGTTTTTTGTTGTTTTTAACCTCTGTGAGGCACTTTGTGTTACTGTTGTATGAAAAGTGCCATATAAATAAAGTTGATTTGATCTGATTTGATTTGATTTGTTTTGATTCATGTATTAAGTTGAAAATATATAATTGTCTAGAGAGTTTCAATTCTTTGTTGTCATTACTAAGTGAATTTTTATAGATGTCAAGGTGAACCAGAAACCTGGACTTCCACCACTTAAGCTCAGCCTTCCAGCAATCTCTCTTTATAAAAGATATTCTTTTCCCCTTTCTCCAGGGAGTGTTTGGTGGTGCAGATATCGTTTTCGTTTTTATAGGGGCAGTGTTATCAATAATTTGGCCAAGGACAGTGTTAAAATTTTCCAACATGGCATCACATGAAGCCAGGGTGAGGGGTCTCATGTCAGCATACTGATTGATAAACATCTTTATTGGACTTTCATGGATGGAGAGTTTAATAATTCTGACTGTACTGGTATATGTAGGGAGCCTGGGCATACTAAAAAATATGCATAAATGATCTGAGATTGCCACATCTAAGATAGATGTTGTTGGCATCCACGGGACCACAGATGATTTGTCATTTGTTAAAATCTAACTAGACATGTGAAGGCTTTTCTCTCTGCATGCTCTTTGTTCTTCAAACAAAAAGAGCTATTTCTCACCTCAGTGAGACCAGTTGTCAAACTTGAATGGACAGGACTTTTACCGTGACATGTGACTCTGTGATGTCACCAAGACTGTAGAAGGTCTGCTCCCTTCAGACAGTCTTCCTCTTGCTCATGAGTTGTCGACCAGCTCACACCACCTCTGGCTCCTGGGCCTTTGGCCGGCCCAGACAGACCTCTTTTCCTCCTGGGCTCTGACCAACTCAGAGGCCATTGCCCCAAACCACTAAAGGGAGGGCAATTGCTCACAGACTCTCTTAACCTGAGCCAGAGAAGTTAGAGGTGCAAGCACAAGCTTTGCAACTAACTTTCCAGCAACAAGGAGAACCAAGTGAGTTAACACCTAGTGTCTAACTCTGCAAGGACCCTGAGTGACTGCCTTCCTCGGATCTGCACCTTTGGAACAAGGACACAACAAAGAGCTAAGCAAGACTGTTTAACTTGTTGAATGTGATTTAATGCTGTTTCTTGAGTGATTGTTGTGATTGTTTGCAGTTAGGTCATTGGTTAGTTGGCTTCGCCAAAGCCAAAGATGTTGCGTCCCTGTGGCTCCAAGGACTACAGACCTGTGGCATTGACCTCCCACATCATGAAGACCCTGGAGAGACTCGTTTTGGAGCAGCCCCGGCCCATGGTCAAGCCACTTTTGGAACCCCTCCAGTTCGCCTATCAGCCCCGACTTGGAGTTGAGGACGCCATCATCTACCTGCTCAACTGTGTCTACACCCATTTGGATAAGCCGGCGAGCACTGTGAGGGTCATGTTTTTTGACTTCCTTAGTGCGTTCAACACCATAAGTCCAGCTCTACTGGGTAACAAGCTGACAGCAACGCAGGTGGATGCCCCCCTGGTGTCCTGGATTGTAGACTACTTGACTGGCAGACCAAAGTATATGCGCTTGCAACGCTGTGTGTCAGACAGAGTGATCAGCAATACCGGGGCCCCGCAGGGGACTGTCCTCTCTCCCTTCCTCTTCACCCTCTACACCACGGACTTCAGCTATTGCACTGAGACCTGCCATCTTCAGAAGTTTTCTGATGACTCTGCTATAGTTGGATGTATCACCAAGGGTGATGAGGATGAGTACAGGGCTGTTGTGGATAACTTTGTCACATGGTGTGAGCAGAACCATCTGCAGCTCAACATGGCAAAGACAAAGGAACTGGCTGTGGATCTGAGGAGGACCAAGACACCAGTGACCCCTGTTTCCATCCAGGGGGTCAGTGTGGACATTGTAGAGGACTATAAGTACCTGGGGGTACACATTGACAATAAACTGGACTGGGTTAAGAACACTAACGCTCTCTACAGGAAGGGCCAGAGCCGTCTCTATTTTCTGAGGTGACTGAGGTCCTTCAACATCTGCTGGACTATGCTCAGGATTTTCTATGAGTCTGTGGTGGCCAGTGCTGTCCTCTATGCTGCTGTGTGCTGGGGCAGCAGGCTGAGAGTGGCGGACGCCAACAGACTCAACAAACTGATCCGCAAGGCCAGTGACGTTGTGGGAACAGAGTGTGACTCTCTGATGGTGGTGTCAGAGAGGAGGATGCTGTCTAAGCTACGAACTATCTTGGACAATGTCTCACACCTACTCCACCATGTGCTGGTCAGGCACAAGAGTACTTTCAGTGGGAGACTCATACCACCAAGATGTACCACTGAGCGCCACAGGAAATCATTCCTGCCTGTGGCCATCAAACTGTACAACTCCTTCCTCTGAGTGGCCCTGAGACTTTTTCACACACTGCAATAATATAATTTAACTTGTGCAATAACCCCATTCACCCTGACTGTATATATTCTGTTTGTGTTTGTTTGTGTTTGTGTAAATAATCTTGTTCAGTTTACTATATATATATATATATATATATAAATATATATATATATATATATATGTATATATATAATATCTTTCCTCTCTTGCAAGGAGCACCTGTAACATAAATAATTTCCCCTCGGGGATCAATAAAGTATTTCTGATTCTGATTTCTGAAGTGTTCAGTTTGCTAATGCTGTCCACAGACAACTTCTTGCATGCAACTAAACATCCTCTGCATTGATCCAGACCATTTGCAACACATATCACATTCACATAGACTCATTTACAAATTTGATTTCAACAGAGCTACACCTAAAGAGGCAACTTAAAGTCTTGCTTCCCTTCCTTTGTCTTTGTCCTTGTAGGCCAAACAGCGCTTTGACCACACCACACCCACCTTTGTCTTTTTCTCTCTCTCTCTCTCTCTCTCTCTCTCTCTCTCTCTCTCTCACACACACACACACACGCATACAAACACACATATACTCACCAAGCTTGTATATAGTTAGTTAGAATTTGCGTGTTTTGGTTTTTCTTTGCTTACTTTATGAATAAATATAATTTTTGGAATCATACCTGCTGTCTGTTTAATGTTGCACAAGAGTGAATAAATAGCTAACATCTGCTACATCAAGAACTCTGAAATCCTCCAGACGTTACTATTAAGTTTGGTTACTGTAATTAATTTAATTATTAATAAAAATTCCATTTAATTGGAGATCTATTACATGGTCAGGCCCATGTTAAAGGGAAAGTTCCATTTTTTTTTACAACCTGGACCTTATTTCTGGCATTAAATACAGTTGTTTACTCACCCAGATAAATTTGGTGTCATTTGGAGTCCTTCGGAAGATATTTAGATCCGCGGGAGCTGCGTACATTGATACAGTGGGAATGATCGGGGCACAGACAATGAGGTTCTAAATAACACATTATCTGCCACGAAACTCGTTCATTTCACCAGTGTTTTTATGAATCCATAGAGTTGCTTGTCATCATCATCCGGGTTATTTATACTGACCTACTAACCTCTGACCTGGATGATGTCATCCAGGTGTGAGCGCCGCCGCACACCCGCAGCACGGCTTTGTTTACAACTGGAATTTGCTACTGTTAGTTTTTTGAAACATGGCTGAATATTTGTCAGATTTTGAGGTTGTGGACGACGACTTTGAATATGATGGACGTCCTTACCGTTTTGAGCTAGAGTATACAGATGAGAAGCTCTTTGAAAGGAGGATGCGGAGGCAGAGAGAGGAACAGCTGGCCAGAGAACAACAAACCGCTGCACGTCCAAGAATAGATGCTAACTGGTGGTGTTCTTGTGGACGATGTTCCACTATGCCAACAGAGAAGGAATGCCTTTGTTGCTCCGAGTGGGATTTGAGGTCTGGAGATACACGTCTGGATGTCTCCAGAAATGACTGTCTCACAACAGAGGATTTCACTTCTATGATCAACCGGGCTGTTTTTTTCGTGTCCCGAAAGTAAACTGGAAGACCCAGCCAAAGCCTGCAGGACCGAACAGGCAACCTTAGATTGAGTAAGTAGCCTACACACATGCATAAATTGTTTATTTTCCTTGAAATTGTTTGCTTGATAAGTAAATAACTATGAGAATTTACATTTCTTTAGTTTCTTCTCATCGCTTGTGTAGAACAGCCCGCACACTGCACAAAAAACAGAGGGACTTCTTATGCAAAACGTGAATTTATTATTACATAGTGCTCAGTGACAAAAAGTGAGAAACAGAAAGGTTAACGTTTCGGTGGTAAAGAGGATTGTCTTTACGAATTGCCTCTGACTTTTTTTTGCAGAGGTTAGTAGGTCAGTATAAATGACCCGGATGATGATGACAAGCAACTCTAGCGAGTCATAAAAACATATTGGTGAAATGAACGAATTTCGCGGCAGATAATGTGTTATTTAGAGCCTCATTGTCGGTGCCCCGATCATTCCCACTATATGGATGTACGTGGCTCTCGCGGATCTAAATATCTTCCGAAGGACTCCAAATGACACCAAACTTTTCTGGGTGAGTAAACAACCGTATTTAATGCCAGAAATAAGGTCCAGGTTGTAAAAAACAGAACTTCCCCTTTAAGGCTTAAGTCCCAAACTGGTGCCTAGATCACAACAAGTAGTATCCCCTCTTTTACAGTATCACCAGTATAATTTACAACATTAATAATGTCCCCCCTTGAGGCCCAGAATTGTTCCCTACATTAATGGTGCCCCTTGGTGAGGCCTAATATTGTTGTGTCCAACAATATAATGGTAATATTCAAACCTTTAGAGATAACCAAATCAAGCATGTGGCCACATGAGAATTCAAATGCTTCTAGCAGTTCAGTTAACTGTTTTGTAACCAGATTACTGAGGTTGTCAGTATGTATGTTGAAATCAGTGCATTAGAATTCAACTGAAATGTGTGATAGTAGCTCACTGAATTCTTCTATAAAGCTATATTTTAGCACTCATGGACGCTTACCAGAAGGAGAGGCTGCCTGGGAGCTGGAGGGACTGCTGGAGGGAGAGGTGCGCTTCCTGCAGGAGGATGGTCCAGTAGCCTACCCAGGAAGGAGGCCCAGGAATATGAGCCAAGCTGGAGCAGTGTTGCCGACTTAGTGACTTTGTCGCTATATTTAGTGACTTTTCAGACTCCTCTAGCGGCTCTTTTCCAAAAAAGCGACTAGCCACAAATCTAGCGAGTTTTTCTGGTGTTATTGAAGACTTTTGGAGACTCTGACGTCAATGCATATGTTGTTCTTACTCTTCTCAACGAGCAGCAGGTGCTGCCGTGCGCCCCTCCCCTGTCCCAAGGCACTCACAGGCAGCCCAGTCCTCACGCAGCAGTCCCTCCCAGCTGCAGCCAGAGCAGGAGATGTTAACCCCTCCGCATCCAGACTGCAAACACATCGCAATTGCACAAAGCCGCCGCTGCCTGATCCAGGGCGGGATGTAAATTTTATATATACATATATATATATATATATATATATATATATATACAGTACAGGCCAAAAGTTTGGACACACCTTCTCATTCAATGCGTTTTCTTTATTTTCATGACTATTTACATTGTAGATTCTCACTGAAGGCATCAAAACTATGAATGAACACATGTGGAGTTATGTACTTAACAAAAAAAGGTGAAATAACTGAAAACATGTTTTATATTCTAGTTTCTTCAAAATAGCCACCCTTTGCTCTGATTACTGCTTTGCACACTCTTGGCATTCTCTCCATGAGCTTCAAGAGGTAGTCACCTGAAATGGTTTTCCAACAGTCTTGAAGGAGTTCCCAGAGGTGTTTAGCACTTGTTGGCCCCTTTGCCTTCACTCTGCGGTCCAGCTCACCCCAAACCATCTGGATTGGGTTCAGGTCCGGTGACTGTGGAGGCCAGGTCATCTGCCGCAGCACTCCATTACTCTCCTTCTCGGTCAAATAGCTCTTACACAGCCTGGAGGTGTGTTTGGGGTCATTGTCCTGTTGAAAAATAAATGATCGTCCAACTAAACGCAAACCGGATGGGATGGCATGTCGCTGCAGGATGCTGTGGTAGCCATGCTGGTTCAGTGTGCCTTCAATTTTGAATAAATCCCCAACAGTGTCACCAGCAAAACACCCCCACACCATCACACCTCCTCCTCCATGCTTCACAGTGGGAACCAGGCATGTGGAATCCATCCGTTCACCTTTTCTGCGTCTCACAAAGACACGGCGGTTGGAACCAAAGATCTCAAATTTGGACTCATCAGACCAAAGCACAGATTTTCACTGGATTAATGTCCATTCCTTGTGTTTCTTGGCCCAAACAAATCTCTTCTGCTTGTTGCCTCTCCTTAGCAGTGGTTTCCTAGCAGCTATTTGACCATGAAGACCTGATTGGCGCAGTCTCCTCTTAACAGTTGTTCTAGAGATGGGTCTGCTGCTAGAACTCTGTGTGGCATTCATCTGGTCTCTGATCTGAGCTGCTGTTAACTTGCGATTTCTGAGGCTGGTGACTCGGATGAACTTATCCTCAGAAGCAGAGGTGACTCTTGGTCTTCCTTTCCTGGGTCGGTCCTCATGTGTGCCAGTTTCGTTGTAGTGCTTGATGGTTTTTGCGACTCCACTTGGGGACACATTTAAAGTTTTTGCAATTTTCTGGACTGACTGACTTTCATTTCTTAAAGTAATGATGGCCACTCGTTTTTCTTTAGTTAGCTGATTGGTTCTTGCCATAATATGAATTTTAACAGTTGTCCAATAGGGCTGTCGGCTGTGTATTAACCTGACTTGTGCACAACACAACTGATGGTCCCAACCCCATTGATAAAGCAAGAAATTCCACTAATTAACCCTGATAAGGCACACCTGTGAAGTGGAAACCATTTCAGGTGACTACCTCTTGAAGCTCATGGAGAGAATGCCAAGAGTGTGCAAAGCAGTAATCAGAGCAAAGGGTGGCTATTTTGAAGAAACTAGAATATAAAACATGTTTTCAGTTATTTCTGTAGTACAGGTACAGTTGTACTGTAGTACAGGCCAAAAGTTTGGACACACCTTCTCATTCAATGCGTTTTCTTTATTTTCATGACTATTTACATTGTAGATTCTCACTGAAGGCATCAAGACTATGAATGAACACATGTGGAGTTATGTACTTAACAAAAAAAGGTGAAATAACTGAAAACATGTTTTATATTCTAGTTTCTTCAAAATAGCCACCCTTTGCTCTGATTACTGCTTTGCACACTCTTGGCATTCTCTCCATGAGCTTCAAGAGGTAGTCACCTGAAATGGTTTCCACTTCACAGGTGTGCCTTATCAGGGTTAATTAGTGGAATTTCTTGCTTTATCAATGGGGTTGGGACCATCAGTTGTGTTGTGCACAAGTCAGGTTAATACACAGCCGACAGCCCTATTGGACAACTGTTAAAATTCATATTATGGCAAGAACCAATCAGCTAACTAAAGACAAACGAGTGGCCATCATTACTTTAAGAAATGAAGGTCAGTCAGTCCGGAAAATTGCAAAAACTTTAAATGTGTCCCCAAGTGGAGTCGCAAAAACCATCAAGCGCTACAACGAAACTGGCACACATGAGGACCGACCCAGGAAAGGAAGACCAAGAGTCACCTCTGCTTCTGAGGATAAGTTCATCCGAGTCACCAGCCTCAGAAATCGCAAGTTAACAGCAGCTCAGATCAGAGACCAGATGAATGCCACACAGAGTTCTAGCAGCAGACCCATCTCTAGAACAACTGTTAAGAGGAGACTGCGCCAATCAGGCCTTCATGGTCAAATAGCTGCTAGGAAACCACTGCTAAGGAGAGGCAACAAGCAGAAGAGATTTGTTTGGGCCAAGAAACACAAGGAATGGACATTAGACCAGTGGAAATCTGTGCTTTGGTCTGATGAGTCCAAATTTGAGATCTTTGGTTCCAACCGCCGTGTCTTTGTGAGATGCAGAAAAGGTGAACGGATGGATTCCACATGCCTGGTTCCCACTGTGAAGCATGGAGGAGGAGGTGTGATGGTGTGGGGGTGTTTTGCTGGTGACACTGTTGGGGATTTATTCAAAATTGAAGGCACACTGAACCAGCATGGCTACCACAGCATCCTGCAGCGACATGCCATCCCATCCAGTTTGTGTTTAGTTGGACCATCATTTATTTTTCAACAGGACAATGACCCCAAACACACCTCCAGGCTGTGTAAGGGCTATTTGACCAAGAAGGAGAGTGATGGAGTGCTGCGGCAGATGACCTGGCCTCCACAGTCACCAGACCTGAACCCAATCCAGATGGTTTGGGGTGAGCTGGACCGCAGAGTGAAGGCAAAGGGGCCAACAAGTGCTAAACACCTCTGGGAACTCCTTCAAGACTGTTGGAAAACCATTTCAGGTGACCTCTTGAAGCTCATGGAGAGAATGCCAAGAGTGTGCAAAGCAGTAATCAGAGCAAAGGGTGGCTATTTTGAAGAAACTAGAATATAAAACATGTTTTCAGTTATTTCACCTTTTTGGTTAAGTACATAACTCCACATATGTTCATTCATAGTTTTGATGCCTTCAGTGAGAATCTACAATGTAAATAGTCATGAAAATAAAGAAAACGCATTGAATGAGAAGGTGTGTCCAAACTTTTGGCCTGTACTGTATATATATATATATGTATATTCAGGGTGTTTTTTACTCAGTTTTTGTCTCTCCAACGACGTTATTCCTCTCTCCTTTAGCATCCATTACAATTATACACATATGGCCAATTAAGCAAATTAGGTGATGACATTATTTAGCAACTTCTAGCGACTTTTAGGACAGCTACTGTTCTCACTGAGTAGGTGGCAACAGTGGGATGGAGCCGAGTGGGGGAGACTGTAGAGTTGGAAGGCAGTGTTTGAAAAGGTGTAGTGGGTCTTTGTCATTGTAGGGGATCCAGGAAAACTTGCATGGAAAGCCTCTTTGAGTTCCTCAGCACCATGGTCCGGGGGTAGAGGGGACCGCTGAAGACTTGGAGGGAGCTGGTGGTCATCAGCTAACTCCACCCCAGCTGGCCAGAGCCAGGAGACTATCTGAAACTAATGGTGTAGAAGTCCATGGATGAGCTTTTCTGGGGACAAAAGCTCAGATTTAAGGAAAGACAGTTCAGTAGGGGCCATATTAGCACTGACAGCACTGCTAACAAGCATTAGCAGTCCAGTCTCCCAAGTGGAGAACCCACGAATGGAAGGGCTAAGTACTGTCCGTACACTCAGCAGAGAGCTCCGCTTCTGAAACCTCTCAATCAGAAATATAAGACTAAAATCTAGAGACAGAACTGTTAACATCCGGCTAGCCTAGCCACCAGGCTAAAAACAACCTAGCTAAGCTAGCAGCGGGTGAGGTTGTCCAGTATCCAGCTGACAGCTACCGGTCAAAAAACAGATGAATAAAATCTTTACCTTGGTTAAACAGGCAGGTAAGGATAGTCAAGATCTAAAAGTGTAGTGTAAAAGTATGGGTTAAAAACTGGATAAAGCAAAGAAAAAATGCCTTATTTATATTTTTCCTCTGTGCCATATAGCTCTATTGTGGTCAAAAACACAGCAGTGAACCACACTGTTGCATTAGATGATATGTTCCTTCATTGCCATGAACACACACACATTTTGACCGAATCCCACACACACCGTCCTACTGCAGGAAATAATCACTGGAGCACTAAATGTGGATTAATCTGCTGCTGAAAACAGTCCCCAACAAATGCACTATTCCCTCCTATAAAAAAAACAGTCGCAGGCTGACACAATGACACAATATATTTAGTTGGAACCAGTGGGCCACAAACAGAGTAGGGAATACAGATATTATTTGAGAGGTAAACTAACACATTGGTGGTTTTTATCTTTACCCCACTTGGCTCCATGCCGGCTCATATTCCTGGGCCTCCTTCCTAGGTACTGGAACATCCTCCCGCAGGAAGTGCAACTCTCCCTCCAGCAGTAAGCATCCACGGGTGGCTTCATCACTGACTCCTTACCCCCCCCCCCCCCCACAGCCTCAGTGCCTTTTTGTCAGTTATCAATCAATCAATCAATCAGTCAATCAATCCTGTCAGCTCCTTCAACTTGTACATTGTAATTTAGTCCTTTTTAGCCTCTTCTCCCATCATAGGCTGCTGCTTTATAATTATCCATGTTTCCAGACTGGCTGCAGTGCATGTGTTTACAGCATCCCAGATAGTTCTGCTTGTGGAATCATTTAACTATAGTTTTGGGTACAGTTCCTTCTGTTGTTTCACAAATTGAACCCACCACTGCCTCACAGACCATAAATAAAATATGCAGATCACCTGTGAGGTAAATGCTGTTATAAATAGCCCAAGCCAGCAAAAAGCTTCCCCACAAAAACCCTCAAGAACCCCTCAAGATCTGTCCCGTCACTGATAACAGTCGGAGCAAGGCCCACTGGTAGAAATGGATCTGTTTTCATTGCCAGCTTCTCCTTGCAGCACGGGTGTGACAGGGAGATGGTGGGTGGCATGCTATGGCATCTCCAGCTAATTATCTATTTGGACAAAGATCAAACACCCCACTGTGGAAATTGTGTTCAATGCTTTTGCAAGTCTGAGCATTCCATGTGCCAAAAAGTCTGCTTACAGAGAGGAGAAAGGCCAGGAAAAAAGGCAAGAGCAGAAGCACTGATAAGGTGTAAAAATACTTTGAGTGACCCACAGTACACTACAAATCTTCCCTACAGATTCTAATGGTCGCTCAATTTGTCTCAACAAATCAGGGACGGACTGAGCCTGGGGGACTTATGGTTTCAATCATCATCACTGTTGTTTTATCCTCCTTTTAGATGTGTGAGATTTGTTGCTTTTAGCTGTCTCATTAAATTTCTGCATCGTGGCCAAACACTTTTTTTGTCTCTGTGTATATTTCAATGCATGTACAGTATGTTAAATAAAATGACAAAGCACTTTTAACATGCTGTTTCTTTAAAGGGAAATTTCGGTTTATTTCAACCCGTCTCCTATCGTCCTAAATTTGTTTCAAGTCACTAGTGACATAGAAATAATAGTTAGCATGTTAGCCTTTAGCCTAGATACAGCCGTAGCGTCAGACCTGTTAAAACGTAATTGAACGGGCATCCTTTCAAGTGCAAAGTTAGTCCACTAAACAAGCTTTTTCTCCACAAAGACCGCCTCATATCGTTAGGATAAATGTCAGAGAACATATAGAAAACAACATGTAAACGTGTTGTCTTACCTTACCGGTGTGCTGCCATGTTTGTTGTTTACCATTTAGCTAAGGCTGCAACCGGTCCCATTCCTTGCAACAGAGGTATTCATCTTCTGTGGGCATTGGGATACAGCATTCACAGGTAACGTTATATCACCAATCTCCAGAGCTAAAGCCTTCCAGCAGCCATTCCTCCTCTGTCGTCCTCTACCTGTTGTGCCTCTCTCTCTCTCCTCCTCCTCCGTTCTTCAATTTCACGAAGCTCTTCGTCAGTGTATTCTGGCTCAAATAAATAAGGGCGGCCATCGACTCTCGATGTGGAAAGCCTATATACTAACATTCCACATTTAGGTGGTCTTCAGAGTTGTTGTCTTACCTTACAGTCTGTTTACCGTTTAGCTCTGCTTCCCAAAGCGCGGCCGAAATATCGCGAGAACAAGCAGCGATCTCATACCGTGCCTGAAATCTCGTGAGAACAAGCAGCAACAGCTGGAAGGCAGAACCGGACAGTAGCCTGAAAAGTTCATTCATTTATTTTATGAAAGATTTATAGAATAATGGCTGACTTTTTGCCAGACTTCGACTTTGTGGAGGAGGAATTTGTGGAGGAGGGTTTTATGGCCGCCCTTATTTATTTGAGCCAGAATACACTGATGAAGAGCTTCGTGAAATTGAAGAACGGAGGAGGAGAGAGAGAGAGAGAGGCACAACAGGTAGAGGACGGCAGAGGAGGAATGGCTGCTGGAAGGCTTTAGCTCTGGAAATTGGTGGTGTAACGTTACCTGTGAATGCTGTACCCCAATGCCCACAGAAGATGAATACCTCTGTTGCAAGGAATGGGACCAGTTGCAGCCTTAGCTAAATGGTAAACAACAAACATGGCAGCACACCGGTAAGGTAAGACAACACGTTCACATGTCATTTTCTATGTGTTCTCTGACATTTATCCTGGTGCATCATAACACTGTGAAAGGTTTCCTCCGGTCGTATTACAAAGTGATGCTGCTTGTCAACATATAATTCTGCCACCAAAGGTGTTTTTTGGTGTCACTGTCTGACACTGAAATCACAGACGAAGTGGTGGCATTGAATGAATTCAGAATAAGAATGGGCTGGTCAGTCAGCTACAACAGTACTGGAGAGTTGTGATTAACTGTGCTAAGAAGGGGGCGATCTGTGTTGCTCCATCATTGTAGGGGAAGTGAATGGAAAAACATCCAACATGCTAATGTACATTTGACAGCATCACTGATGTGCTGATCACCTGGACAAGGACAAAACAAACCAGAACCTGTCAGCCTACCCACACTGCTTGCAAGCAGCCATAGGCGCTAAAGTAGAATGGGATACATCATAGACATTGTAATGCACAGTGCACTATCACCTTGATGTGCAGATCTCTGGCACCATTCTATAACATAGATCATAATGACAATGAAGCCTATTCAGACCCAAAATCCCACGGGATGTTTTTTCTGGTGGCACACTGATGGAAGTGGCGCAGTGTGAATGAATTTAAAATGAAAACAGTTAACACTTTATTTCAGGTTGTAAAATGTTACGTGACATTGTAAATGTAATATCACCTGAAATCCTGGTAGTAACACATTATATTACTTTGTTACTGCTAAAAAGTAATATATTACTGTAACATGTAATCTCCAACACTGCCTATGGGGTCAACACTGACCACCCCCCACTGTACAACATCACTGAACCAGAGAATTCATGTGTCTACTACAACAAGGGATCCTAATTGGCTTTCCATCAGCATTGTTTCTATGGTGCTGGCACATAATTTCAACACATTGAGTGGCACCACTGGGTAATGTGGTGTTAAGAGCTTGTGGTTATTTCACATATTTCTGTGAGACCAGATTGGATTTTCATTTAAATGAAAAGACGCCATCTTAAAGTCCAGAATCTAGTTCTCATAATAAAAACAGTGCTTTTAAAAGTTGTCCAAGGTTGGTCAAGTTGTTGTTCTGCTGTGATTGGAACAATGGGCAAGGCTTATAATCAGTTAGTTCTCCTCTTAAATCCCAGCTGTATTCTGTTCCTGTTAGGTTTTAAAACTCTCTGGTTGTCCTCCTCTCAGCTCCAAAGATTGTATTCACTTTTCTCCCTTGCTTCCTGTGTTTTATTATTTATGTGCAAAGGCATCATTCAAAATTAAACCAATTCCTAAATGGTGCATACCACAGTTATTCGTCTTGGCATCTGTGGGACACACTTTATTGTGCTGCACTGCATTCAGTAATACCATAACTACTGGAAAAGTCGGAGGCTGTTATCAGATGTTTGAACGATCTGCAGCTATTTCAGCTCAGATCTGTTACAGAGCTGGAAAGACGAGAAAGCAAGAAATGACAGTTTCAGCTAAACTGATATATTCAAGGTCTTCTACTAACTGTAGAGAGGGCATGGTTTAACTAAAAGGGTTAAAGCAGGTCAGTGATGAGATGTAGAAAATGTTCAGGGAGAGGGAGATGTGAATGAGCAGAGCAGGGTAACCCGCCACAACATATTTCAACTGAATCTTAATCTTATCAGAGCTAAGAGGTGCTCACGATGTGGAAGGTAATTACAGGAATTGAAGAGGCAGTGAGTCTCCACGACGCTGCTCTGCACATCTGTGAGGCTGAGAGTGACGAGAACAAGGACAAAGCAGCTAATAAAAATACCTGTAGGCAATCAACATCTCAGACATTTTGAGTCAGACTATTGTACCCAGAAGTGATTTAACTGTCTGTCACAGTCAGTCAGTGTAATAAGTTTCTGAAAGGTTTCAGTCCAGTGCTGCATTATTTCATTTTTAACCACATTCTACATGAAAGGGCTTACCAAAGCATACATTTAATGAGCCGGTCTGTGTCTGTCTATGCCAAAAAAATGAGAATGGAAAAGAAAAAGGAAAAGAAAAAAAGGCTTTATCATTTCATCATTTATTTATCACATTGTACCAGTTCAGAGAAAGCACGACTAAGAACACCAGGCTAGTGTTTTAGTAGGAGGTTGGGGAATTGGGTGGTGGTGATGGGGTATCCTGTCACCTTCCTGCTCTGCTGATTTAGCTCAGAACCCCCAGCTCATATATCTCAATAAAGCACCTCGACAGCTTGTTCCTGCTGTAAATTATTGTTTGCTGGATTTAATTTATTTTGGGAACGTAACTCTATCCTCTGTACTGGAGCAGATTTAATTATCTATGTATGAAATAAATAGGTAAGTCAGGGAAGCAATTCATGGTGGCACAGTGACCTTTTGATGGGCTCAGAGTCATGGAAACAGAGGGAGGAATGGCCACAGGAATGTATTTCACATCATGTTACTGCATAATGGAAACTACCATATCTCAGCGTGAGCGTACTACAGAATCTAAAAAAAAGGTATGGGGTGCCGTTTGTAAAGTGGCTCACGCTTAAAATAACATCAACATTTTGCCACATTTAGCTTCAAACAATGTTTAAAAAAGTGTTGTGAATTTTTTAACGTCACCCTTTACTACATTTACAGCAATATTTGTTAACTTAGAAATATATTAAATAGTTAAATCTAAATATTAAATGTGGCACCTAAATGTTAAATCTAAATATTAAATCTAAATCTAAATGCTAAATCTAAATCTTAAATATAAATGTTAAATCTAAATGCTAAATCTAAATCTAAATGTTAAATCTAAATGCTAAATATTAAATCTAAATCTAAATGTAAATGTTAAATCTAAATGCTAAATCCAAATGCTAAATCTGAATCTAAATGTTAAATGTTAAATCTAAATGTTCTGGGTGAAACTAAATATTTAGCTAATATGCGAATTCACACTGCCGGTCACCGGAAGTACCAAAATAAAAGCTTGAGATGGTCAGACTGTGTTTATGCAGTTTTTTGCAACCTGCACAAACACAATAATTCGGCACAATCACAAATGGCAAAATGCACTATTAACAACCGAAAAAATACTAACTCACAAGTTTACTACCGCTCAGACTCACTACCACCTACTGCTGCGCATGGGACAGAGGCAGGGTCAAGGACGCAGAGTCCCTCTCGTGACGTAGCATCAGGCGATGTTGGAAAAAAAGTGTTTTTAGAAGAGGAGCTAAAAAGAGCCTTTTTCCTCTGAATTTGTGCCCTTATGTCGTGTAAACCATAATAAATTTTGAATTAACTTCTCATATGGTAATTTTCAGACAAGGTTATGTATATATTTTTTAAAAAATTTAACCTGCAAGTTGCACTTTAAAATTTGGTGTGGACTGCAGTTGGCGTACCTGATTCAGACACCTTGCCTCTCTGCTTTTGGGTTCCCAGTGATTGTAAGGTATGCTTTCTGCCAGTTCTCTATATGTTGTGTGGTCATAACGTGTGTCATTGGCATTATAGTGGCCTCCGCTCCTTTGGTTTGCAGCGTAGCTAACTCATCTCTTGGTGGCAGATCCGGGGTCTGCTTCAAGCTCTTGCTTAACACAACTTTGATGGTGAGGTAGGCTGGCTCATTCTCTTTTGTTAACTTCACATGGCCTTTATTTGGACAGCTAAGCGTAACTCCTTTCTTGGTCTCTGTTCTGTTGTTAATAGTGGGCAAGCCGTGCCCTGCAGCTCTCATTCTACCGCTGTCCGTAAGCCTGCACCTTTGTGTTGCGGTATGTATGTGTGAGTTTGCATCCATCTACTTTTTAACTAATTTGTAATTTACAGCCAAGGCTGGGCAGTATATCCATTAAATTCCATGTTTTGTGGCTTGTTCCACGTGGGAGTGTATACACATATAAAATGTCTATATTGGGAAAATCGCTTATAATTGTATATCACTGTTTTTCAGCCAACTGCATGAGACTCGCTTTGGTGTTTTAGTTCCCTCATTCTCTCCTACAACCCCCTCCCTCTCACAGACGCAAAAAGAAAAAATTACTCTCAAACATGATACATCACACGCACTCTCCTGCCCATCCAAACCACTCTCTCTCCTGGACAAGCAGACAAGGCGTGTGTCTTTGTATGTGCAGGGCTCCAGTATGCGAGCTTCTAGTCACATTTTGCAACCATGGAGCACCAGTGTGAATATATATTATTAATATATGAACAACAGAGCTGTTGCTTTGTTTCCCACTCACAGGAAATGTCCTCATGTTTAAGAGCACTGTTGTAAGGGTGTAACTTTCTGCTAACTGCTAACAGCTATCTGTTGACCAAAGCTTCAAGTTCAAAAACATCAACACCTCCAGCCCCGGGAGAGCTGGGTATGTCAGAATAAAAGCACCAGTCATTTCACTTTGATTTGTCATCATAACAATACTTTATTTCACTTTATTATAACAGCACTCTTTTTTACTTTATTGTAACTACTTTATTTACCTTTATTGTAACAGTACTTTATTTCACTTTATTATACTAGTACATTATTTGACATGATTGTAACAGTACATTGTTTTAACTTTAACTACTTTATTTAACTTTATTGTAATAGTATTTTTTCTAAACTTTGTCATAACAGAACTTTATTTGACTTTATTGTAACTACTTTTTTCAACTTTTTATAACAGTATTTTATATAACTTCATTATAAAAATACTTCATTAAACTTTTTATAGCAGTTATTTATTTAACTTTATTATAAAAGTACTTGGGCGGCACGATGGGGTGGTGGTTAGCACTCTCGCCTCACAGCAAGAGGGTTGCCGGTTCGATCCCGGGCGTGGGAGCCCTTCTGTGCGGAGTTTGCATGTTCTCCCCATGTCCCCGTGTCTCTCCAGGAACTCCAGCTTCCTCCCACAGTCCAAAGACATGCAGATTGGGGACTCTAAATTGTCCGTAGGTGTGAATGTGAGCATGAATGGTTGTTTGTCTCTATGTGTCAGCCCTGCGATAGTCCAGGGTGTACCCTGCCTCTCACCCAATGTCAGCTGGGATAGGCTCCAGCCCCCCACGACCCTCAAGAGGATGAAGTGGTTAGAAGATGAATGAATAAAAGTACTTTATTTAGCATTCATATAACTACTTTTTTTAATTTCATTATAACTGTATATTATTTAGGTTGATTATAAAAATTGTTTTTTTAGTAGTTTAGTGTTTATGTAGTCGACAGTACTTAAAAGGGAATTTCAAAATATTGAGATATGTATTGTGTATCGCGATATATTCTAAAAAATATTGTGATACTATTTAGAGGCGATATCGCCCAGCTCCACTTCCAATTGGTAATTTTAGTGTTTTTATGCACTTTGCAGGCATGTTTAGGTCAGCCTGCACATCACGCATGGGGCCTACTCTGTAGCCTTGGCCTCCATTACCTGGTGAAACTGCTGCTTTGTTTCTAAGAGGTTTTGCTGTCTCTACATGTTCTCACATCTCCATGTGTTTTGGCTGCCACAGTTGGTGGGTTTCTCATATGATTTACACTCTACATTTGTAGTCCAACATGACCAGTGTGACTTTCAGTGTTTTTGAGACTGGAAGCCTCAATTTGTGTCATTTGCCTTGTTCATAAAGTTAACATCTTGAAAATTCCATCTGTTACTGTAGTCTTTGCGGTCTGTTTCTATGTTGGCCAACACTGAGAAACTATCTAATAAATACTGCTGGAGTCAGCAAAACAGTATCAGTGTTGCCATGTTTCTTTTTTGTCAAGCTTGTCTGATTTAAAAAAAAAACACTCTGGGTTGTTTTTATTTTTTTAAATCAATCACAATTATCTCAGGCGGCACTAAGGCCAGGATGCAGCAATGGTGCCCTTGCGAACAGGGGCGGAAATCCCGGGGGGGGGGACAGGGGGGACATGACTCCCCCTTCAGTAAAGCTGTACCCCCCTAGAATCATTTGAGACACAATTAATAATTTTTGAACAATGCAGTAGTATTTATTAAAAGCACAATGTAAACGGTGCTCATTATAATCGCGCAATAATGTGCTATTTAAATCTTAAAAGATTAGTCTCGCCCTCCCATTCCTAGTAGTGGTATATCCCACACTCTTTCCAACGGGCGGGGCTACGTGGGAGCAGTAGCAGCGTGTGGCTGGAACCGCTGCCCACATCGCGCGTCGCAGGGTAAGATGTTCACACACACAGACACAGTTTAACTTACACAAGTTACAACACATCCCATTTACTGTTACAACAAGCCCCAGGCCCAGGCTGATAATATAAACTGTCTGCAACATTTCTCCTGCATTGTTCAAAAGCCTACTCAATTACGAGTGCTGCTAAGCTAAAAGCTAATGATTAAGCTCAGAGTTTAGTGATAGAGAGGACAGGAGAGAAAGAAGAGGGAGAGGACAGGACAAGAGCAGTCAGTGGTGGAGCGGCTCATAGCTAATGGGTACCTGTTTGTAGGCTCTCCACCTGTCAGTGAAACAAACATGAAAGACGTGCAGAGGAGGAGCGGTCATTACGTGTGACTATTACACACGGTTGTGGCGGAGCAGCTCATAGCTATGGGTACCTGTCTGTAGGCTCTCCACCTGTCAGTGAGACAAACATCAAAGATGTGCAGACAAGGAGCGGTCATTACGCGCAACTATTACGCATGGTTGTGGCGGAGCGGCTCGTATGGGTACCTGTCTGTAGGCTCTCCTCCTGTCAGTGAGACAAACATCAAAGACGTGCAGACGAGGAGCGGTCATTACGTGCGACTATTACGCACGGTTGTGAGGTGCGCAGCGGCAGATCTCACAGCACACTGTTTATAGACCAGTTTACCAGTTTAATTGCAGGGAATGTTTAGTTTTAGTTTTAGTTTTAGTTTAGTAAGTACAGACATTCACTCTGCCTGTTGGAGAGATAGAGAGAAGATTAAAGCGTCAAATTGCAGTAAAAGATGCTGTATAAAAGACAGGCTACAACTTTTTTTCCTCCCCCCCGGAATTATTCTCTAAAATTTTACTGTTTATTGTCCCCCCCAACTATGAAATGGGATTTTCACCCCTGTTTGTGAATGAAAAGAAAATGCCACACAAAGCATTAAATGTTGTTTTAGAGTGTAGGTTGCTAGTTTGGAGGTTTTTGCTGTTTTATGGACATTGCTAAAATGAACGGTGAAGATGAGTCTGGCTGTGTGAGAATATGGGGATTTTAAAAATGGTAACACTCAGGAAATGTGTGACCAACTGAAATAAGTGGTCAGTTACAGATTGGGGTTGTCCTAGCTTATGTTTGGCTGGCTAACAACTATCCATAAACTAACACAAACACATAGCTTTTATGATTAGACAAAGTTTTGCTCATCCTCACGGGCCCTTAATCGAGCTGCTCTCTCACCCGCACTTTTTAGTGAGATGTTTGGCCTTTTTGATATCTGAGTAAAAAGTCATAATTCATATGACTGTTAGGGGCTTGAATGAAAACGTGTCGTTTTGGAGCTTTCGCTGAGAGGACTAATGCTCTCATACAGTGGAGTCTTGAACCAACACACAGAAAACCTTGGACAAGTTGTGTTACAGTGTAGGAGTATCCACCAGTTGGTTTCTGGGCAAAACAGGTTAGGGAAATATTTGTGACTTTGGGTTCATTAGGCCCACAGCTCATTTTCCCCAGGGGCTCCTTGCTGGTTAATCAAGGCCTAAAAGTAAACCTTTATGTTTAGATCTGTCTGGAGGTTACATAGCAGCAGAATAATAATGGCACACTGGAAAGCTATGGTAGAGAGGTGGGAAACCTGGAAACAGACTTTGGGGAGATCTGTCAAGGTTCACCGTCACCCTGAAACCATTTACCACACAATCTGCTCCTAAGTGTCCCCATGGCTTAATTCGAAGCTCATCTCATTTCCAAAGCCTTGTGATGTTGCTCTATCACAGACTATAGCTCCAGTTGAGGACTCAGCAGCAGCCACAGCCTCACCACCCTGAGTCTCCCACACAGGAACTCAAGTCTCCTTTCCATGGCAACCTCTTCTCTGAACACCTCAAAATAAACACAAGTCAGACAGGCACAAGGATGCACAGACGACAGTCACATCAAAACACAAACTTCCCGCTCTATCAAAACTCATCCAACATATCAAAGGCAAATCTACATGCTTTGATGTTACTTTTAGATTGTAATCAGAAGCATTGAGAGAGAAGGGGGTTGTCAGGTTCATGTCAGATGAGCTGATGTTAAACACTGGGTGGGCCAAAAACAGCAGTGCCATGGAGTGAAGAGACAAATTAATGCAAGGGTCTGTTAACAGGCAGGAGTGATAGGGATTGATCAAAGAGCTGAGCTCATGCCAATTTGCTGTATCAGTGGCACGCTGGATGGGAAAAACATCAAGTATGCATCTACATATGGCTTTTTAATATTTAATCAGACGGACTGCCAATAGAAAGAGACTTACATCGGAGAGGCAAAGCCCTCATTAAGCACAAAAGTTAATAAAGTGTGCCAGCTGATACGGCGGCTGCTCATTAATAATCCTTTTGTCAAACCTCCGATGGCTGATGGGGGAACAAGATGGCGTCTTAGAGTAAACACTGTTGCTGAGTGAGCTCCGGTGGCATTTGTCAGTTTATATTTCTGCTTTACATATTTTAACGGTGAAAAGTGGGGAGTTTTGGACGGGAAGTGATTTAGCATGAGCCTGGACAATTATTTTTTAAAAGCTTCGGACAACATGCCCAGAAACACGAAAAATTTGTCCAAGAGCAACCCTGAAAATGAGGAAGAGCTAAGTGCTACATCCGAGACACCGCACATGGATGTTAGCTCAGGCTCTATGGAACCAGGTATTGTTCAAGCCCTGGACAGAATAACTGATAACCTTACTAAGGTAATTGACACCAAGATTTCCACTGTCCTGGACGCCATTAAAGAACAGACCTCGCAGCTACAGGCGGTCGCCGCCGGAGTGGGTGAAGTGGAGAAACGGATTGCTGATGTGGAGGCCACGGCGACATCATCGGAGGCGAAGGTAGCACGTCTCGAGAAGCAAGTGCATGATATGCGGGAGCACATAGATGATCTCGACAACCGAGGTCGCAGGTGCAATATACGTGTTGTTGGCGTGCCCGGGGGCTCAGAAGGCTCGGATTCAGTGAAATTCTTCGAGAAGTAGATCCCTGAGTACCTCCGAATGGATACAAAAGCAGGACGGCTGAAGATTGATCGGGCACACCGGTCATTAGCACCAAAACCCGGCACCGGTCAACGTCCCAGGCCGCTGATAGTGAAGTTTCATAACTTCACTGATAAACAGCGCGTGATGGAGGCAGCTCGTCGGCTTGGACCCCGCCGGTTTAACCAGGATGACCCCGCAGGTGGGAGACCCAGAGTCTCCTTCTTTAATGACTATTCAGCCGAGGTGGTCCGGAGACGAAAAGCTTTTGATGACATAAAGGCGCGGCTGAGGAAAATGAACATGGACTACGCGTTACTCTACCCGGCTACTCTGAAGGTGACGGTGAACGGGACACAGAAGAGATTTGACACCCCGAAGGAAGCCGCTGCGTTTCTAAATTCACTGGAAGAGAGACGTGGGGACACTGCTTCCCAGTGATATGTCTGTCAGCTAGCTATAGCTTCATGTAAACTTCCATGTTATCTGATTTCATCCGTACATATTACGTGAGTATGTTCTGATTGCTCCTCATCTGCGCATATGTGCGTATATCTTTTTATGTTTCTGCATATCAGACAATTTTGTCTATACACCAAGTTATGGCCGCCGTGAGCAAACTTAAGTTTTTGTTTATTCTATGTGTGAATGTCAGGGGAGAACAGGGTGCAGCCTCATACATTTATTACTGACAGATCTGTTTTTTTTTCTTTTTTATTATGAGGCTTGTACGGAGAGAGTGGTGTGGAAGAGGTTTAAAGAGCCCTGCAGGTTAGGTAGCAGGGATAGCCCCCATTGTATTTGGGCTTTTTTGTTTGTGTATAATAGTTCCTGTTCAGATTTGTTTTTTTTCCCAGCTCAGTGACTGTTTTTATTGTAATAAGCGGTTTCAGATTTTTGCTATTAATGAGTCATATATCTATATAGAGGGTTTACTTAAACGGTATGACAAGTAATAAACTACGCTTGTGTACATGGAATGTAAGAGGGGTCCATAGTCCGATTAAAAGGAGAAAAATACTCACCTTTCTGAAAAAAGAAAACATTGATATTGCGCTTCTACAGGAAACACATTTGGACGATGTAGAACATCTGAAATTACGGCAGAGTATGGTTGAGCAGGTATTTTTCTCCTCATTTACTTCAAGAAGTAGAGGGGTGGCAATTCTTGTGAGAAAGAATCTTCCTTTTTCAATGATAGAATGTGTTAAAGACAAAGGTGGTAGATATGTTATAATCAAGGGGGTCCTACAAGGTACGGTTATTTCTATATTGAATATTTATTACCCCCCTACTCACCCATCAGATTTTATAACTAAAGTATTCCTGGATTTCTCAGAGATTCGTTCAGATATTTCCATAGTGGGTGGAGATTTTAATTGTATACTGAATCCCCTTATTGACAGACTCCCACACAAAGTTTTGCCTCTTTCTTCACGAGCTAAATCATTCAATTCTATATGTGAAGATTTAGGATTTATTGATGTATGGAGGACAATTCATCCTTTGGATAAAGAGTACACTTTTTTTCCTGCACCCCATAAATGTCATACTAGGATTGATTTTTTTTTTTTTACCTGGGCTCTCCTTACACTCAGTTTTATCTTGTGTAATAGGCAATATTGTCATCTCAGACAATGCCAATGTAGTGCTGGATCTCTCTCTTAAGGGTATAGGAAACAGGGTAAAATACTGGAGACTGAATACAACTATTTTAAAGGACCATACCTTTGTATCCTATTTTAATACTGAGTTTAGATATTTTCTGTCTATTATGTCTCAGTCAACAGATAACCCTGCCCTCCTGTGGGAAACTATTAAGGCATATACTAGAGGGATTATTATTTCATTTTCAGCCAGCAAATGGCGGGAAAAACTGAGGAAGCAAAATTTGTTAATGACTGAACTTAAAACAAAAGAAAGAACCTATGTTAACTCCCCAACTCCTGCTTTATTGCGAGAAATATCTGTAGTAAGATCAACCTTAGATAACCTCCTTACACAAGATGAGGAGACCTAACCAAAATTTACTAAACAAAGATTTTATGAACATGGGAAAAAACCCGGAAAGTATTTAGCGTACCTTACCAAAAAAAGATCTGAATCACAATCTATTGCAGCCATTTGTGATGCTCAGAACAATCGCATATATGATAATAAATTCATAAATGAGACCTTCAAAGAATTTTATTGCAGACTGTATACATCTGAACAACCATGTGATGCACTTGACTTAATGGAGAATTTCTTTTCCCAGCTTAGTTTGCCTACTATATCTACTGAGCAGCAAACCAATCTTAACGCTCCCATTTCCAGAGAGGAAGTATTGAATGCTATAAAAACCTTACAAAACGGAAAAGCCCCTGGACCTGATGGGTTTGGTAGTGAATTCTATAAAGAATTTGGTGATTTATTAGCAGACCCATTACTTGACATGTTTAATTATTCTTTTTTGCATAATACATTACCTCAGACTCTAAGAGAAGCAAATATTTCTCTCATACTGAAAAGGGGGAGGTGCACAGAATTCTGTTCCTCTTATAGACCGATAGCTCTTCTTAATGTGGACCGGAAGATACTTTCAAAAATCCTAGCTACTCGGCTTGAAGACTTCCTGCCTAAAATTATAAAAGAAGATCAAACAGGTTTTATAAAAGGTTGTAACTCCCGTAACAATGTCAGGCGCCTTCTCAATATAATTCAGGCTTTCCAGCAAATAGATATTGATGGTCTAGTGCTTTCTCTAGATGCTGAGAAAGCCTTTGACCAGGTAGAATGGGCTTATTTATTTTATGCTTTAAACAAATTTGGTCTCGGGGATAATTTCATTAGGTGGGTCAAAATTCTGTATGATAGTCCTCAGGCGGCTATTTTGACTAATGGGCTTAAATCGGCCAGTTTTCCTTTGTATAGAGGAACAAGGTAAGGCTGCCCCCTGTCGCCCCTCTTGTTTGCCATTGAACCGTTGGCGGAGGCCATAAGGATGGCACCTGCTATACGGGGTTTGCTGGTTGATTATGAGCACAAGATAAGTCTGTATGCAGATGATGTTTTGGTATCTATATCCAATCTGGAGACATCAATACCAGCTCTACTTAACATTATTGATCTATTTAGCAAATTTTCTGGGTATAAAATTAATTTGACCAAGTCTGAAGCCATGCCACTTGGAAGCCTCAATTCGATACCAGCTGCCTTACCTTCTTTTCCCTTTAAGTTGTCTCCTGCAGGTTTTGTATATTTAGGTGTATTTATAACTCCTAAATTTAAACAAATGTATAAAGCCAATTTTGTTCCCTTGTTCGAGAAGGTGAGGCAGGATTTGGAGCGATGGAACTCTTTGCCTGTCTTCTGGCTAGGACGTATATCCTTAGTTAAAATGAATGTATAACCTCGATTATTATATCCAATCCAAATGATTCCGGTCATATTTTCAAATAGGGTGATAAAAGACCTGAATGGCTGGCTAAGTTCTTTTATATGGAGCAAGCGCAGACCAAAACTCAAGATGGCTACATTGCAGCTGCCAAGCTCTGTAGGGGGCCTAGACTTACCAAATATCAGAACATATCAGCTGTATACTCACATGAGGTATATTTATGATTGGGTCGTAAGCAACTCAAACTCTATTTGGTTGGGTGTTGAAGCTTCCCTTTCCAAGTATCCACTAAGGGACTTACTGTTTTTTAAGAAATTTAAAAATATCAGACTGAGTTGCAATAATCCGGTTACACTTAATACAGTTAAGGCCTGGCGATTAGTGTGTCAACTTGAGGGAAGGTCAAAGTTCACATCTGTTTTCACCCCTATTGTGAATAATCCCAATTTCCAGCCTGGGATGGTTGATACTGATTTTGAACAGTGGAGAGCTAATGGTGTTCATAGATTGAGGGACTTACTCTCTGGTAATGTGGTTATGACATTTGAACAAATGATAGAGAAATATTCTATCCCCAGACGTGACTTCTTTTGATATTTGCAGATAAGGCACTATGTCTTGCACAGTACTACGTTAGTTGAGAACCATGAAAGCTCTCCAGTTGAGAAATTATTATTTTTAACAGATAGAGAGATATCCGTAAGTTTATTGTATAAAGCTATGTATCTCACGACCCCGAATAGGTTGCAGAAGCTTAAAGGCACATGGGAGAAGGAGCTAAACATCATAATTGATGATGAAGAATGGAAGGATGTCTGGAGACATGCTAAATCAATTTCAGTTTGCAATCGTGCCCAAGCAATACAGTTAAAAATTATACACAGAATGCACATATCCCCCAACCGCAGACATTATTTCAATCCTACTTTCTCACCCACGTGCCTTAAATGCAAGATAGAAACTGGTACCCTAACTCATTGTTTTTGGTCATGTCGGAAAATGCAAATGTATTGGTCTAATGTATTATCTGAAATGGAGAAGATATTTGGTTTAAAACTGGAGATGGACCCTGTGTCTCTCATACTGGGCCTCCCAAGTCGACGTTTAACATCAAAACATAATAAGAGGCTGTATTGTATTCTTACTTACGCAGCGAGGAAGAATATTTTGTTACAATGGATCAATGAAAAGGTACCAACTGTTAAAGGCTGGCAAGGAGCAGTGTTTGATCTAGTGCCATTAGAGTACCTTACATGCATATTACATTTAAAAACAGACCAATTCTATAAAGTCTGGGAACCTTATTTGAACTATGTAGAGCCTGGTGTCTCTAATATAATGTTGCAGGGATTTTCTTGACTGCTCATACCGTACATTTTTACTGTAACCCCAAGTATTATTTATATAGATCTGAGCTGATGGTTTTTTGGGTTTTTTTGTTCTGTTTTGTTTGTTTGTCCGCTTGTTTTGCTTTTCATTCCTGTGGACCATATTATGTATCCACCCTTTACTTGTAAAAGTGGAAAAAATTAATAAAAAATATTGTTTAAAAGAAAAGAAAAAAAAAAACCTCAGATGACTATACCGTGTGAAGCATTTGGTTTTGCTGAGAGTAATCGCCCAACTTTGTCAGAAACTGCATTTGAAGACCAGAGTGAAATCAAGCGAGGGGCCATGTGTCAACAGATATCTGCAGAGCCAGACCTCACAGCTCAAGAGGCCAGAGACCAAATCAATTACAACTCTGAGGGAGTGAAGACCTCCCAACACTCCCCCACTATTCACTCCTTCACATCTGGGAGCTTCAGGCTTGCTGCATTGTAAATATGAACCACAGGGACAGGCTTGGGTCTCTCCTCATCATATTCAAACCGATTTGATGTGTGAATTTGTATATTTAATCTGACCTAACCCTGTCAATGTCACAGTTTGGGAGGTGACTGTCAAAGAGTCACTATATGCTACACCCTGGAATAATAAAACTCTAAAAAGGCTAAGCCACCCAGGTATTTCACTGACCCTTTACATAAAATAGTATCATGAGTGCCCTTCTTCTGTGTTCACCTGCTCTGGTGGACCTGATGATGCTGGTTGCTATGGATACCACTCAATCATGGCTCTCTGAGACATCTTTTGATGTTGGTGGTATACTAAAAATAGCAATAGTGAAGTGAAGTTGATACATACATAAACACATACATAGCACATTATTAATGCATTATAATTCACTATGAATGGCCTCACAACGCATTATAGATGTGGTCTTCATAGAACGTGTTACCTAATTTTGATTACTCACTGACATCCAACGATCCCTGGTTAATGCAACAGCATCTGCACTTTTCAGGAGTTCCAGTTTAGTGCCTTTGTCTTTATTCATACACGTCCTGTATGTGTGAAACTATTGTTCCCTCCACATGACATCAGACATATGACTGGTCACAACATGCCAACTGGAAGATTTCCCTTTAATACATAATATACTTGCGCAGTGTTGTGTCTGTGTCACTCTACAGTTACACCTCCAAAACACCAGTCAGTGGTAAGTGCTGTAGAGCTGTAAAGTTTTACTGAATAAAACAAACACCTGAAACACACATTAAACATGACTTAATTGCAACAAATTCAAACACAAGTACACAAATTCACTTCATTATAGCATATAAAAGCCAAAAAATGTGTCCCTTGCTGGACATGTATACAAACACAAATACAAATACATAAACAACATGCTAACATTATTAGCACAAGCCTATGGCATTTTACATTACATAGCCTAGTGGCTAACAGACTTTTCCTCATATGAAGCCAGAAACAACAGCAAGATTTAACAAAGGTAACGTTACAAAATTCTCCATTACAGCTCACAAGGTTCACCGACAAAACTACTGTCTTATACTAAACATATTTCCCCCACAAATACAACATGCTAACATTATTACCATAAGCCTTTAACATTTTACATTGCATAAATTAGCCCACTGCACAAAAATTAAGCCAAAACTTCATGGATACGTCTGCTGCCATCTCGAGCTGCACAGTAGCAATATCCGTGCTATCAAGTTCCTGCCATCCAAGGAATCGCAAGCAGCACCAGTGATCACGAGCACACCGCCTGGCACACATGCTTTTAATAATGATGTCAAATCCTTGTCAAAAAATCAAAGACTTAGACTATCAGTCTAATAAGAACTACCTGAAATGACAGAAACCATTTTTGAGAGAAATTCATCTGACATTTATTTTGAGCTTTTTGGGGAGCTGTCATTTACTCTACCTTTATTATACTATGGTTGAAATAAGTATATTTGTCATGTAATTTAAAGTAGGTGTAATGAGTATATCAGGTGACATACAACAGGATGTCACATGACATTAACTACGTGTGCCTCCTCTCCCTCCTGCCCTATTTGGATGTTCTCGCTCTTTATATTACGTTGTTGCCGTGGATGACTCAGAATCAGATGTCGATGGCCACTGGCCAAGCTGCCATGTTTGATGGCCTTGATATGAGAATGGGCTGACTAGGATTGACATTTCAATCAATGTATGTGTTTTTCAAAGGAAGAAGAATCTAAAGTGTCTCAGAATTAAAGTCACTTATCAGTACAGTGTCAACTCAAGGTAACTCTATTACAGTCTGGTTGTGTTTGGAAATCCTAAGTATCTCACTTAGTGATCCTTGGGCGGCTGTGGCTCAGAGGTAGAGCGGGTCGTCCACCAATCAGAAGATCAGCGGTTTGATCCCCGGCTCCTGCAGTCTGCATGTCAAAGTATCCTTGTACCCCAAATTGCTCCCAATGATGCATCCATCGGTGTGTGAGTGTTAAAAACTGAGTAGCAGGTGGCACCTTGTATGGTAGTCTCGGCCACCAGTGTATGAATGTGTGTGTGAATTAGGGCTGCCATGATAAGTCGACTCATCGATGACTAATCGACTATTAAAATAATCGGTGACTATTTTAGTAGTCGACTAATCGGTTTGAGTCATTTTTCATAGAAAAGTACTATAAAAGTACCCCAAAATACTCTTACTGCAGCTTCTTACGTTCAGATATTGGCAGATTTACACACTCTCCCGTGACAGTGAACTAAAACCCTTTGGTGTGAGTATGAAACAAGACATTAGATGACATATTTTTGGGGTTTGGGCGAGACAGGCCGACATTTTTCAACATTTTAACACATTTTTCGATGAAATGATTAGTCAACTAATCGAAGAAATAATCGACAGATTAGTCGACAACGAAAATAATCGTTAGTGGCAGCCCTAGTGTGAATGGGTGAATGTGACTCATAGTGTAAAAACCGCATTGAGTGATCAGATGACTAGAAAGGTGCTATACAAATGCAGGTCCATTTAAATAGGCCCTTTACCAGTGAGTCTTGGTCATGTGTCCCAGCAGCCACATTACTTTATACAGAACTTGATTGTGGAGTACATTACTAAAGCAAAGAGGGCGGTTCAGATTAGGTCAGCAGGTGGGTGATTGTTATTACACACCCATATCTTAGCCTGCGAGCGCTTAGAAACAGCCTAAACAGAGGAGTGTGAGTCGTGACTCGGGGCTTGAGGTGGGTTTCCCTTGTAATCCTGTCCTCCACGCGCTAAATGCCACACGGCTCTCTTCCTCTCCCCACCCAACCTCTGAAAATAGAATCCTCGCCCTGGCTCTGATGTCATCTTAAGCACAGGAGAATAGAGCAGCATGGAGGAAACGGCTCACCCAGCTTGATTTTTCAGCAGTACAGAGAATAAAGTACACTTCACGCTCTCAGTTGCCTTGGAAACCCGTCTGCCATTAAAAGAGAATCAATATACTTTATCATTTCCGTGTCTGTGTGTGTTTTCAGGTGTGTGCGTGTATGTTTTAAACCTCTTCTAACCCATGCGGATGTGCCATCGGTATCTTCCTCCTCCTTTAGCTTATCATTCCTGTCAGCATTTCTGATACAAACTGCATTTCAACTGTCAGATGTTTGTGTGTGCATCGTGAACTTTGTGAAGAGCAAACATTTTGACATTGAGTAGAAATTGATGTGTCAGTGTGCTCCATCATGGAGAGCCTGTGTAAATACAAATCAGAGCTGAGGCATCTGCAGTCATCCACATGGATGCACATCTATGAAATCAGGGCATGAATATCTTATCAGGATCCACAATTTTTTTTTTTTTTTTAAATACAGTACAGGCCAAAAGTTTGGACACACCTTCTCATTCAATGCGTTTTCTTTATTTTCATGACTATTTACATTGTAGATTCTCACTGAAGGCATCAAAACTATGAATGAACACATGTGGAGTTATGTACTTAACAAAAAAAGGTGAAATAACTGAAAACATGTTTTATATTCTAGTTTCTTCAAAATAGCCACCCTTTGCTCTGATTACTGCTTTGCACACTCTTGGCATTCTCTCCATGAGCTTCAAGAAGTAGTCACCTGAAATGGTTTTCCAACAGTCTTGAAGGAGTTCCCAGAGGTGTTTAGCACTTGTTGGCCCCTTTGCCTTCACTCTGCGGTCCAGCTCACCCCAAACCATCTGGATTGGGTTCAGGTCCGGTGACTGTGGAGGCCAGGTCATCTGTCGCAGCACTCCATCACTCTCCTTCTTGGTCAAATAGCCCTTACACAGCCTGGAGGTGTGTTTGGGGTCATTGTCCTGTTGAAAAATAAATGATGGTCCAACTAAACGCAAACCGGATGGGATGGCGTGTCGCTGCAGGATGCTGTGGTAGCCATGCTGGTTCAGTGTGCCTTCAATTTTGAATAAATCCCCAACAGTGTCACCAGCAAAACACCCCCACACCATCACACCTCCTCCTCCATGCTTCACAGTGGGAACCAGGCATGTGGAATCCATCCGTTCACCTTTTCTGCGTCTCACAAAGACACGGCGGTTGGAACCAAAGATCTCAAATTTGGACTCATCAGACCAAAGCACAGATTTCCACTGGTCTAATGTCCATTCCTTGTGTTTCTTGGCCCAAACAAATCTCTTCTGCTTGTTGCCTCTCCTTAGCAGTGGTTTCCTAGCAGCTATTTGACCATGAAGGCCTGATTGGCGCAGTCTCCTCTTAACAGTTGTTCTAGAGATGGGTCTGCTGCTAGAACTCTGTGTGGCATTCATCTGGTCTCTGATCTGAGCTGCTGTTAACTTGCGATTTCTGAGGCTGGTGACTCGGATGAACTTATCCTCAGAAGCAGAGGTGACTCTTGGTCTTCCTTTCCTGGGTCGATCCTCATGTGTGCCAGTTTCGTTGTAGCGCTTGATGGTTTTTGCGACTCCACTTGGGAACACATTTAAAGTTTTTGCAATTTTCCGGACTGACTGACCTTCATTTCTTAAAGTAATGATGGCCACTCGTTTTTCTTTAGTTAGCTGATTGGTTCTTGCCATAATATGAATTTTAACAGTTGTCCAATAGGGCTGTCGGCTGTGTATTAACCTGACTTCTGCACAACACAACTGATGGTCCCAACCCCATTGATAAAGCAAGAAATTCCACTAATTAACCCTGATAAGGCACACCTGTGAAGTGGAAACCATTTCAGGTGACTACCTCTTGAAGCTCATGGAGAGAATGCCAAGAGTGCGCAAAGCAGTAATCAGAGCAAAGGGTGGCTATTTTGAAGAAACTAGAATATAAAACATGTTTTCAGTTATTTCACCTTTTTTTGTTAAGTACATAACTCCACATGTGTTCATTCATAGTTTTGATGCCTTCAGTGAGAATCTACAATGTAAATAGTCATGAAAATAAAGAAAACGCATTGAATGAGAAGGTGTGTCCAAACTTTTGGCCTGTACTGTATGTATGTCTCAAATTCACAATCAGATGAGAAGATCATCATCAATTTCATCCGTGTCCAGTACAGAGATACTGAAAGTACAAAATACACTTGGTCACGGAAGCAGAGGAAACGTGCTCATCTGGCGATGAGCAACATACACACACACACACACACACACAGGCACACATTAACACAATCACCGTTCAACCACTGTTGAAGAGTTGTTAGGCTGTTACGCTTACATGTTGGAACTGGTTAGCTCATCACAAAAATATCTAATGCCAGGTTCGGACTAAACACTTGAACATTTGTCCATTTTGACAGCTGTTATTGTAGTAACATAAAAAGTGCCATCAAATGGCAGGAGCTACATTTTAAGTACCACATGAAAACTATGCAAGTCAGTGAATCTTCCACAACAAGTTCCTGCAAATGTTTCATAATAAAAGTCTTTTTTAGAAAATGAAGGGATTCTCTCCACCGAAACACTAAGGGGCTTTTAATTTTAAAAGGATACAGGAAGCATTGAGTTTGCATAGTTTGAACCTGGCGTAAGTGTTTTCTTTATCTAAAGTAATAGTGTTCTATGTGCTCTGCAATCTGAAAACATGACTATGAGGACAGGACTTTTGAAATTTGTTTCTGACTAACAAATGGATTCAATAATGAAGTACAAGTCATGAATTCCAGGGTTCAACGCTAAGGTTTTTTTTTCACTTGCTCGGTCGGGCAAGTTGGTCAGAGATCTACTTGCCCAAAGTCAGTTTTTACTTGCCCTATAAAAATTGTTTAATTTAAGCGGCTATCAAATAACAAAGACTGCAGTTATTTTTATGTTATGTAATCTTTATTCATACTGTATTTATTAATTAAAACAACATATGTCATGTATTGTAGCTTAATTCCTACATAAAAATGACAGTGTCAGGGCTTAAAGTGAAAAATTTGTCAATCGTTCTCCGTCTATAATTTTGCGCCCTACTTGAGCCATGCCCACCTCTATTTATTTTTCACCCCTCTCTCCAGTTCTGCTGTATTAACACTGGGTTTAATATATTTTGCTTCCATCTCTCTGCCCTGCTCTACTCTACTTCAACGCTACTTAGCTCTCTTTCTACTCTACCAGTAGACTACCACATCCACCTGTTGCACAAAACGCACACAGCAGTGTTTCCCCTAGGATGGAGTTGTAGCAGCGGAGGTGAAGCACACACATGAAAAATAATTTTCACATGCGTTAAACTTTTTTGTATGCTTGCAAAGCACAGCCTGCTGGGATGTTTCTATGTATCTACTGGCACCAGAAGGGCTCTTTAGGACTGAGTACATACAGTACATGTGTGCACAGTAATGAGCAGGTGAAATGTCTGTCTAGCTTACATATGAGGTGTCTAAAGATTTAGGAACATACAATTGTATTGAATATAATAAAAGTAAAAAGTCACTTGACATGCTGCTGTTTTGTGCTATGACCTATTTAAGTGTTGGAAGTTGTTATTTACGTGACAACGCCTGAACGCAACACAAGCTCAGCATGAGTGCCGTGCTACGCTGCTCGGAGTGCAGCATGTTTGTCTGTGTGTAACAGCAATCTGATGGTTATTTACACACTGTCCATTTCAATAACTTTGTCAGCTGACAAACTGCACCGGGCTCGGGGTCAAGTTTGGTCAGGAAAATGCAGCCCGAGCCGCTCTAACGTGCTCTCTGTGTGTGGCGGAACTCCGCCGTGCGCGATACAGAGAGCAGAGGAGAATTGTTAATGTGTGACCATGTAGAGACAGAAATGACACAATGACATAACACCACAAATAGTATATTGTTATTATATGAAGCGTCTGTCGCGCAAAATAATATCAATGGGGGCTGTGGGCAGGACATTGTTACACAGCTGTGCCTGTGACTTCAGGCAGAGAGACCGCTGCATCAGAGCAGAAGGAGCACGTTTTAAAATACATTTATTTTATCAATTAGTTATTAACTTTTATATTTTTAGCAACTTGCCCGATCGGGCAAGTGAGTTGTTAGTTTACATGCCCGACCTTGAGTTTTACTTGCCCCGGGCAATCGGGCAATCCTTATTGTTGAGCCTGAATTCTATTTTTTCATGTGTCTGAAGATGCATCATCTTTATCTCATGAGATCTGAATGTGGTAGCCTATTTAATCAATGTAGCCAAAACTACGTTGTAGGTTTCAAGTGGGTTAAGAAGAGGCACATGGACATTTAGGCAAATGCTAATGGCTAGCATATATTTCAGCATGCAGTTAACAGTTTAAAACAGAGTGGTCTTAGGTTTTGTCTTTAATCTGCATGATTATCTTGGGGTCAACATATATTTACCTCACTCGGCGGCACCATAAATGTTGGGGTCAACACACTAGGTTTCACGCGGAGGCACCAAATATGTTGGGATTTAATTGGCTATCGGAAATAATTAATAATAATTAATAATTATGTTAAATAATGTGACTTAATTAACATTAAATCACCTTGTGGGGCACCATTCCCGTAAAGGGAAAAATGATAGCCAGTTAAAGGTATCAGTCTCATAAAATAGGCTAAACTATTAATTTGGAGTTTGATCAATAATTAAATTAATGAGAACCAAAATTAACAGTAACGCCTGAAGGATTTCGGAGTTCTTGACGCAGCAGAGGTTGACTATTCATTCACTCTTGTGCAACATTAAACAGACAGCAGGCATGATTCCAAAGAATTATATTTATTCACAAATTAGCAAAGGAAACCAAAACACACAAATTCTAATTAACTATAAACAAGCTTGGTGTGTATGTGTATGTGTGTGTGTGTGTGTGTGTGCGTGTGTGTGAGAGAGAGAGAGAGAGAGAGAGAGAGAGAGAGAAGAGAAAGACCAAGGCGGGTGTGGTGATCAAGGAGCCATTTGGCCTACAAAACGAAATGGCTGACAACAGAGAACTACCAAAATGGCCGAATCAAGGCTGCTTCAGTTACGGGGGAGGTGTTTGTCTGACCGTGTGGTCAGAACAAAGACAAAGGAAAAGAAGCGGGAACTTTGAAATGCCTGTTTGGGTGTAGCTCTGTTGAAAGCCTCTTTGTTAATGACTCTGTGTCAATGTGACGTGTGTTGCAAACGGTCTGGATTAGTGCAGAGATTGTTTAGTTGCATGCAAGAATCTGTTTGTGAACAGTATTAGCAAACTAAACACTTAGCTTTGGCAAAGCCAACTAATCAATGACCTAACTGCAACTATCACAACAATAACTCAATGAACAGCATCAAATCAGGTACAACAAGTTAAACTGTCTTGCTTAGCCTGTAAAGCTGTGATAAGCTATGCCCAGTTGTTACATTACCGATCCTTGAATGGATGGAAGAAAGAGTCACTTGGTGATGTGCTGCTGTTTAGTTGGCAGAAGAAGGCTGGGAAGGTGTGGTCTCAGCTGCAGTCTTTGTTGTGTCCTTTGTTCCAAAGGTTCTGATCCGAGGAAGCTGGTCGCTCGGGTCCTTGCAGAGTTAGATGCTGGGCGCTAACTCACTTAGTTCCTTGTTGCTGGAAAGCTAGTTGCAAAACCTTGTGTTTGCAAGAGAGTCTGTGATCAGTTGCTCTCCCTTTAGTGGTCTGGGCCTCTGGAGCAGGGGTTTAGGCCTCTGCTGTTCCAGACCCAGGCGGAAAGAGGTGGGAGCAGCTGAAGCAGCTGGAGCAAGAAGAGGAAGTTCTGTGGAAGGGAGCAGATCTTGTACAGATGCCTGTGACATCACAGAGTCACATGTCCTGAAAAAGTCCTGTCCAATCAAGTTGTGAGACTTGTGTCTCACTGAGGTGAGAGGTGAGACCTCCTGTGGAGATGGGTGTCTCCTAGCTGTCTTTGTTTGGACAACAAAGAGCATGCAGAGGAAAAAGCTTTTAAATCTCCAGTTATGATTTTACCAAATGAAAAATCATCTGTGGTCCTGTGAATCCCAACAATTACATCAGAATTACTGTGAGAGATCAGTCAAAGCACTGCTAATGGCTAACTCTGTACCCAACACAAATCAGCAGAAAAAATGTTGGCATTTTATGTGTCTGCAAACCACAGGTATATTTGTACGTTATTATGTAGCACATACTATAAATTGAAACTTAATATTTTTTACATTTCAACAACACTTGTTAATGGTTAGGAAAAGATCATGTTTTGGCTTGATGTCTGGTTTTGACGGCATAATCCTCGCTAGAAATCAGTAATCTGTAAAAAAAAAAAAAAAAAAAAAAAAAACAAACTGGCTTGTTTTGTGGGGGGTGCCAGTAGCTTAGTGGGCAGAGCAGGCATCCCATGTACAAAGGCAACTTGGCAGGCATCAGGCCTAGGTGACACACCATCACCATCCACTCCACCTGAACTGGCAAAGTCAGTTCATATACTATTTTACTTTCGAAATCTTGATATGATTCGTATGTAAGCATACAAATGAAACATATCCATGGTTTGCAAAAATGTGCAATGCCAACATTTTATTCTGGCAACTGGACTGTTGCCACCGCTAACTATTACAACAAGCTACTTATTATAAGAAAACTGTTGACTGAATGACTGCAGTGCACTGTCATTGATCTCAAAACCCTTCAGCTAGCGGCTCATGATGATAAAGCCTCTGGGGACAACGTCCAATATTTGGGCTGAGCTGGTCTAGCCAGAGGATATCTGGGCTGAGACTTCTCTTCCCTTCGTTCAGCTAATCTCTTTAAACAGATTTCTGTATATAAATGCAGGTAAATTATAAAAAAGCAAAAAAAAAAAAAAAGGTTAAATCAACATCAGATGATAGCAATTTATCTGCAGATAACCAAAGTACGCTCAAACATGATTGGTCAATACTACTTGGATTACAAACAAACAACAATTTAAAGCCAGAATGCTTCTAATACCAAAATCCTGTACTGTTGCAGAAAGATTCTGCATACATATACGCTGTTTGGCTTTGGAATAGACTTGTGAAGATGTCTGAACAGAGACTTATTAAAAAGATATTTAATTGGGACATCTCCCGGGGTGATCCCTGGGCTGATGAGTTGAAATCCTTCGTTCAAACAACTTGTCATTGATTTTCCAGAACAGGTTGCTATGTGATCTCCAGGAGACGAGAAGTAAAACGTTTTTCATGTTTTTAGAGAAAAAATTATCTGTTTATATTTGGTATAAACCAAAAGTAGGAACTAATTGTCTCACAAAGATTAGCTACAGTGTGGAACCTCATGTGAAGTACAATTTAAACAAAAGTCAAAGATTTCAATGTGCACAGTTGTGCTCAGGAACATTACCATTGGCCTTAGAGACTGGGAGGTTTGATGCCACCCAAGAAAAGGACAGACTTTGTTGTGTAACAGGGGTGAAATTGAGAACATTGTTACTTTGTAACCTTGGTTCTCTGAGTGAGGAGATTATCTCCCAACCCAGTAGTTACAGTATATCATAATTATGGGCATTATCCCCATTTGAGGTAATCGACGTGGAAAATTAATAGTCTTTAAGACTCACCACTTTACGTGGTCGGCATGCTCCAGGCTTTAAGTCCAGGGGACTTAGGCCTCCCCTGGAGAGTAGGTCCGCCCCCTGGTCACCAATCCAGGCACGTGCATGGTCCTGACGGACAGGAACCGTGTCTATGTCCAGGTCCACAGCCTGTGTGCTATTCTGTAGAGGTTTGGGGAGCCCAGGCCCCCTTGCCTGTTGACATGAGCTACTGCCATTGTGTGGTCAGTTCTTACTAGCATGTGACAGCCTTGCAGACTCGGGAGAAAATGCTGGAGGGCCAGGTGAATGGCTCTCAGTTCCAGAGCATTGATATGCTGGCCTTTCCATCAGGCACTCCAGACCCCACTGGTGCCCCTGCCCTCATGGAGTGTGCCCCACCCCTCCAGGAACACATCCATAGAAGGCACCTGGCAACGCCGTACTGGACCAAGCATACTCCCCCTCAAGATGTTAGCTGGTCCTGCTGCCACCTGAGGTCCACACAAAGCTGCACGGTGCACTGCTGCCTGCAGCTGTCTCTGCGGACAAAGCCCCAGGCTGAAGAGATACCTCTGGACTGAATGCATGTGTAGAAGAGCCAATGGCACCACTGGCCAGCTTCACCACCGAGGCTGCCATAAGACCCAAGAGGCAGAGACATAGGACCTGGCACCCAGCCAAAAATGAGAGAGGGATGTAACCCAGGTCTCTAATGGGTAAATAAGATGAAACAAGTCAAACTAAGTGTCATATCCTTATATTCAGAGTATCTATACTAACTTGAATATTAGAGTCTAACCCAGTGAATGAAAATCACATGGGTTCAGTAGCCAATCAGAGCCACGCTCAGCACTACAAATAGGAAGCACCTGCGCTGTTAGTCAGATGAATGGGGAGGCTAGAAGCAGAACAGCTGCAGACGGCTATTCTGTGTGTATTTTGTATGAAATCCTGCGAAGAACTCTGGTCGCATGAGGACTCTTGACAGAGGAAAATTGGCCAGGCTTTTTGAACACGGAGAAACTTGAGCATGAAGAATGCATGATGGCGAGCTACTCCGAACCTAATCTGGACCAAGAAGAATTGCAACCAGCATCTTACCTGCCAAGGCGGTAGGCCACACTGCAGCCAGCCCCATTCATCTCTTTTCCCCCTTCACATGCACACACTCATTTCCTGGATCAACACATTAACCCCTCACTGACTGACTAATTGACTCATGGAGTAAGTGACTGATTGACTAACTGACTTTTTCCCCATATGGACTGTGTTGATCAAGGGGACGTGTGAAGAGGAGGTCCACTATTTCAAGCAAAGTAATCTTGAGTTGGGGTATTTTGGTTGTTTTGGTTGCATTTACATTTTGTTTTCTTCTGGTTTAACAATCTATTGAATTAGTGGAAAGAAAACAGATACTGGTCCTTGAACATTTATCTTGTTGGATCCAAAGAATTTAGTCATCAGTGCACTATATTCTAACAATCATCCTATTTCTGATCAGATGTTAAGCTAGCTTTGCATAGTGACAACTTTAGTGTGTTACACACACTGGTATTTTGCATAATTTGATTAATTACAATTTTTGTACTGAATCTGTTTTTGGTATGGCCACTCTTTTTGTTGTTTATTTATTTTCCTTTTTCTATATCTTCAATAAATCACACTCCAGTCTCCTAAGCCTTCCTTAATATTGTCATCATAATTTCTCCTCCCTAGCCGAATCTGCAATCTTCTGGTTTCACTAGTCCATACACTGTCGCCAGTTTACTATAATCATCTACCATCTACAGTAAACATATGCTACACAGGTCCTGATTGAAACCTGCCTCTTCTGCATCACCAACCCAGCTCTGGCATCCAGCCACATGCCTAGAAACTGGATTTCTCGTGAATGTGATCCAATAGCACAGACACACAATGGTGGCAGCGCTCCCTTGTCTGTGCACATATTAGCCAGTCATCCAAGTAATTCAGTATCCTGAGACCCTGCTACCGCAGAGGCCCCAAAACCACATCTATGCACCTGGTGAAGGTGTAGGGTGCCAGCGAGATGCCAGAGGGGAGGACACAGAACTCGAAGGTTTTTCCCATGAAGGCAAACCTGAGAAAGCTCCTGTGCCCCTCCCAGATTGGAAGTTGAAAATAGGCACCCATGAGGTCGATGGTCGCAAACCAGTCGCCTACACGGACAGCTTGCTTGACCCTAGGCACAATCAACATTCTGCACCTCAGGGGCATAAGAAACTTATTCAGCCCCATGAGGTCTAAGACAGGCCTGAGTGTCCCATCCTGCTTCAGAACAAGAAAATAGCGGGAATAAGACCCTGCCCTCGGATCTTTGTCCTATACCTAGGTGATAGCTGACTTCTCCATGAGAGTGAAGATTTCCGTGCACAGAACCTCCCTGTGCTGGTGGTCTGCAATAATGGAAAACGCAGCCACCCTCGTCAGAGGAGGAGTGCTCCAGACCCGTAAATGATACCCCTGGGTCATTGTTAAAACAACCCAGAGGTATGTCTCCAGGGTCTCCCATGCCGCCTGAGGGCTAGGTAAGGTTGGGGGTGATGTTGTGTCAGGACTGAAGCAGACACACCCTATCCTCTGGCTGCGGCATGGACTGTGACAGCCAGAGACGGCGCCTGGCCACCCAAAAACTTGCCATAGCCCTGCCAGCCGCTTCACCCTGTTCTCTCATGAGCTTTGGAAGAAGTGAGGATACGCGTTGTAGTTCAGCTATTAGATCTGTACTACACTCCTCCTCCAGCTGGCCAACCAGATGGTGCTGGTGCAGGGACAGAATGGCACCCATGTTTGGCAGCTGTGTCTGGACTGCCATGGCAGGAGGGACTTTGACGGAGTCACCAAGGCAGCCAAAGCCTGATCCATGGGGGGCAATGGCCCACAGCCTATCCTTCCCCGACTGTCAACCACAGCCACACAACGACAGAGCACCAACCAGCGTGCCGTTGGTGTTGTAAACTGACTCCTGACCACCTCTTCGAAATCAGAAAGGAGAGGCACAAGGAACGGTGTGGGTCGCCCCCCTGTTTCATCATCGAAACGTAAGGGGCGGGACCCTAACCAGCTGGCAGGTCAACCCCCAGAGCCAAAGCTGCCCAGCCAATAATTTCCTAAAGGAGAGGTGACTGCTGGTCATTCTCCTTTACAGGCACCTGCTGCCCCTCTAAGGCCAAATCAGCTGCTATGCCTCCACCGTGCGTAAACAAGACAGCTGGAATACACGGGTATGGCACCCCTCTCAAGTGTTTCACTCCTTATTGTCAAGAATAATAAACAGCATTTAGCTATCCTCGAGAGGGACCCCCGAAGGCCAGCTCTCCAACCTAAACAAAGGTTAGCGGACAAAACACTAAAATTATTAATTTTCCACATCGATTACCCCAGATAGGGATAATTATGATAGAACTACTGGGTGGGGAGATAATCTCGATACAATAGAGAATGAGGGTTGTTTTAGTGTCTTGTGTACAAAGACATAAGGGATGTATTTTTCAGTAAAATTACCTCTATTTATGTTGATTTCTTTTGGTTGGTCGACCATGAAATTATGTTATGAGTTATGTTTTGGAAGGATAACTTTTTTTTTTGGCACAATTTGTTTGCCAGACCTGGGATAGAAGGCAGAGTAGTCTGTTTGGGAACTGAACAGTGAAATAGCACGTACTTTGGACTGATCACTGTAGTGTTATTGTAAGTTATTGTAATGATTGGGCACATGCTTTGCTTTCTAAATACCTTTGGAATCAGACCTGCTCTCTGTTTAATATTGCAAGTGTGAGTGAATAATCATCCTCTGCTATTTCAGGAACTCAACATACTTATAAATTACCAGACAGACTTCCAAATTGATAGTTTAGTGTATTTTATGAGACAGATATCATTACTTGGCTATCATTTTTCCCTTAGAGGGAATTGTGTCCCACAAGTTGATTTAATCTAAATCAAGTCACATTATTTAACATAATCACTGGTTATTATTAATAATTACTAATTATTTCTGATAGCCATTTTGATACCTTGAACTATGAATCCCCGACAATTGGCCACCCGTTACAAGGTCTGGTCCCAGCAACATTATGCAAGTGTTCTGACATGCTAAACATCCCTCCCTATGAAGAGTAAACTGACTGTGGCATATGTTATAAAATCAGTGCAGTGTCCCCAAATATGTAAGCTTTTGAGTTGTTGAAAAAATTAGTTGTCACCTTTAACACTGAGGCCTCTAGTTTCCCAGACCGGGCGAAGCGGAGGCACAACGCACCTGCGCTTCACCAACTGGGTGTGGCCAGGTGGATTTTGCAAGTTTGGCACACCGTGTGCGCTGGTGCAGCTACTCCTTTTTCCCACCTCCGTCCTTCCTACCTGCGCAAGTCGGAAAGAGGAAGGAGAGAAGGCGTGGAGTGGGTTTTACACACATCACACCAATCAAATGAGCCCCCCTCTTCGCCCTTAAATGCGCCGCGCAAAGGTGTAATGAGAGTTTACTCAATTCACCATGGCAGAAGAGAGCAGCAGCGTCAGACTCATTAGTTTGCAGCTGTGTTAATCAAATCAGGTTGGGTTTCCATTACGTGTGCCAAACGGTGCCAATCCCCTTTGATCTGACATCAGATGTGACGGGACAGTCGATATGGAGATACATTTATGTGCTGATTGCAGATAGTTGCATTGAATAGTGTTTTTTTGGCTATTTATTGCATCGTTAATATGCCTGACATTCTGGAAACCTGCCTGTGAGGTTTTGGTGACATGTGCGCACTGTCCGCCGGTCAGCCAAACTTCGGCTTACACCGGCTGTGCTCCGCCTGCGCTGACAGTAGACCTGGTTTCAGCTGCCGAGCTTTTAGCGCACCTTCGGCGAAGCCTTTTGGCACGAAACTGTCACTGCGCCAAGCTGGATCTGTCGGCACCTCCCCCTGCTGCGCCGCCACACCCATCTCAGCGCACCTCAGTCTGCCAAACTACCAAACTCAGCGTGCCTCGGTTTGCGCTGCTCGAAACTAGCTCTGCGCGGGGTTTGCCACCCTGCGCCGCACCGGGAAACTAGAGGCCAACATTAGCAGTTCACCCCTGCTTCCAGTCTTTGTGCTATGCTTGGCTAAATGCATACTGAACCTGAAGGGTACACACACATATAAAACTGATAACAAACTTCTAGACAGCTAGATGGCAAAAGCTGCATTTGCTTTAGATTTGGCATTTCATCATGTCATAATATCACATTTAAGTTAAGCGCTTTTATATACAGTATCTGTCTATTTACCGGGTAAGCATGGCTTCCCACTCTGCTGTAGTCCCCTGTAATAATAATAACCCCTCTCTGCTCCCGAACACACTTTGCCCCACAGGAAAAAAACCTGCATCAGTTGATGGGATCCAGCCAAAAATGCTCCCCCCACAAAAATAAACCCAAGTTGCTAGAATGCAGCAGTGGCATCCAAGGGCATCAGAGCTTCTCCCTCTCACTGACAAGCTGTCTGAATTAGGAAATGCTCCTGCAGGCTTCAACAAAGATAAATGACAGCACGGGAGTAGCAGCCCAATCAGCTTTGACCAACAGAGGAGGGTCTCAGGAATATGATTTTTAGGTGGCTGGTCATTAAGCGTCTGCTTTATGACTCTGAAGAGGAGTTTTACTTTCACTGTTATTCGTTATTCCCACTTTGGACCTCATTCATGTCTCCAATAAAACAAAATATCTCATAAAACAGAAAGCAAGTTTTAAATAAACTGGGGGGGAAAAAGCAGTGTCATTTTTTCAGAGGTTGATTTGGGGATGTTAGGAGTGTCTACCTGTCCTCTGTATAGTCATACCTCAAAAACAACATCAGCATGCCTCAAACACAAACACACACACGTGGCAGCTTGGCAGTCACAATGACCATCTAATTATAGACAGAACATGTAGAAGCCCTCCAGGCTCTCTGAACTCATAGACAAGATGCTTGGTGAAATGGTAGCTTCATCCTGTGTCACGTTGTCAGCCTCAGGCAAACACACCTATCGCTCCTCTGCTCTCTCTAAGGTGGGAAGAAAAGCCATCAGTTGTCAGGCCTGCTGTCAGCAGCCAGGGTGATGGTGATGGATCAGTCAAAAGCAGACACCTGTTTTTTAGAATGTTAACAGAATTTGATCACATTTTTTGTATTCATACAGTAGTAGGTATTGTAGCAACACCCCTTGAGTGGCAAAGTGTCATTTTGAACCTTTGATATCTCCAGAATAGTCTATACCAAAGGTTGGATTAGACTCTCTTGGTGTCATCTGGACAAACTGTGTGGTAAAAGTTCATAAATCATAATTCATAATGTATTACTACAGTGCCCTCCAAAAGTATTGGAACAGTGAGTCCAATTCGTTTACTTTTGTTGTCGACTGAAAACATTTGGGTTTGACATCAAAAGATGAATATGAGACAAGAGATCAACATTTCAGCTTTTATTTCCAGGTATTTACATCTGGATCTGATACACAACTTAGATGATAGCATTATTTGTAATTGAACACAAATTTTTAGGTGAGCAAAAGTATTGGAACATATAAACTTAAAATAGATTAAAGTGAATGAGACTTAATATTTAGTTGCAAATCCTTTGCTTTCAATAACTGCATCAAGCCTGTGACCCATTGACATCACCAAACTTTTGCATTCTTCTTTTGTGATGCTTTTCCAGGCTTTCACCGCAGCCTCTTTCAGTTGTTGTTTGTTTTGGGGGGTTACTCCCTTCAGTCTCCTCTTCAGCAGGTAAAATGCATGCTCTATTGGGTTTAAGTCTGGAGACTGACTTGGCCAGTCTAAAACCTTCCACTTCTTGCCCCTGATGAACTCCTTTGTTGTTTTGGCAGTGTGTTTTGGGTCGTTATCTTGCTGCATGATGAAGGATCTCCCAATCAGTTTGGTTGCATCTTTCTTTAAATTAGCAGACAAAATGTTTCTGTAGACTTCTGAGTTCATTTTGCTGCTGCCATCATGTGTTACATCATCAATGAAGATGAAAGAGCCCGTCCCAGAAGAAGCCATGCAAGCCCAAGCCATGACATTACCTCCACCGTGTTTCACAGATGAGCTTGTATGTTTGGGATCATGAGCAGATCCTTTTTTTCTCCCAACTTTCACCTTTCCATCACTTTGGAAAAAGTTAATCTTTGTCTCATCAGTCCATAAAACTTTTTCCCAGAATTTCTGAGGCCCATCTCTGTACCTTTTGTCAAATTCCAGCCTGGCCTTCCTATTCTTCTTGCTAATGAGTGGTTTGCATCTTCTGGTGTAGCCTCTGTACTTTTGTTCATGAAGTCTTCTGCGAACAGTAGATTGTGATACCTTCACTCCTGCCCTCTGGAGGTTGTTGCTGATGTCACTAACAGTTGTTTTAGGGTCTTTCTTTACAGCTCTCACAATGTTTCTGTCATCAACTGCTGATGTTTTCCTTGGTCTACGTGTTCGACGTCTGTTGCTTAGTAAACTAGTGGTTTCTTTCTTCTTCAGGACATTCCAAATGGTTGTACTGGCTATGGCCAATGTTTGTGCAATGGCTCTGATTGATTGTCCATCTTCTCTCAGATTCACAATTGCTTCTTTTTCACCCATAGACAGCTCTCTGGTTTTCATGTTGGTTCCACCTCTAAATGCAGTCTGCACAGGCAAAACCTATCGTACCCAATCTGAAACTGAGCTCAGACATTCAGTGCTATTTATTGTTTGAATAATCAATGTAATTGGGAGACACCTGGGCAACAAAACACACCTGTCAGTCACATGTTCCAATACTTTTGCTCTCATGAAAAATGGGTGGGTTCAAACAAAAGGTGCTATCTTCTAAGTTGTGTATCAGATCCAGATGTAAATACCTGGAAATGAAAGCTGAAATGTTGATCTCTTGTCTCATATTCATCTTTTGATGTCAAACCCAAATATTTTCAGTCTACAACAAAAATAAAGGAATTGGCCTCACTGTTCCAATACTTTTGGAGGGCACTGTACCTGTCATTTTTTAAAGGTAAACTGTGCAGGAATTGTCAGTTACTGTAAACACAACATTTAAACTTGGCCCCTCCTCCCCACACTGCTTGTACATACACCACAAGCTACTGTACTATTGTAGGAACATCACATTTGTTGTCATGGAAAAGCTGATAATTTGGCAAGCTAACTAAGCTTACTGCATCCACCATCCAACAGAAAACAGCCCCACCCCAGCCTTACCTAGCCCTCAGCTCCAAATTTTGGTGACATTCTTATGTAAATACACACATGTAAACACAACAGACAATATCAAGGTCAGCAAAATGTTTAAGGTCATGTCCATTTATCATACCATTAGTCAATAATGTAATAGTCCTAATAGGGCTATTAATATGCATATACCACCAACTAGACAGGAGTGTGAATTACTTACAGTGCATTCACACCAGGATAGTCCAGGGGACTCAGTTCAATTGGGCAGGGAATGCAGAAAAATTTCACACCTTCATTTAGTTCGGTTCACTTTCACACTGCACTTTTTAAAGCGGACCAAACCACCTGTACAACATTACACAGTTACAACAGCTGCTTGTTTGAGGGCGGTATTGTCCGAAACGACCACTGACAAGGAAGAAAAAAAGCACAGGAAGAAGAAAACCCGGCTCATCGATTGGCCAGGACCAAAATCAGAAATCCATCCCTTTCAGCTGGCTTGGTCACCACAAAAACAATGGAGCAACACCAAATTTTTGCAGTCCTGGGGTTTCTGTTTTTACTTTCGTGTTCCAACCTAATTGTTTTTTTCCTCTGCTTCTCCCGGTTTGCGCTGTTAGCTTTGTTTTTTCTACCCAAAATGCGCTGTGCTCTACACCACTGCCTATCTTTGGTTCACTTCTTCTCTTTAGTTTGCTGGATAGTCCATTTGCATTTCCCACTGTAAGTGAACCCCAGATTTCAAACGGATCAGGGTTTGCTCGTTTGGTCTGCACCACAGTTCAGATGAGCGTTCACACCACTCCAAAATAACTGAACTATCCGTGGGAGCAGACCACGGTTCGTTAAATAGCGCCAGTGTGAATGCATCCTCAAAGTCAAGGTAGATCACACTCAGTTTTCCAATCTGTCAAAATAAGCCTTAATTTAAGATTTTTCTGTCATTATTTTAAATACTGCAGTCAGTGACTGAAAATATGCAGTAAGTGTGACTTCATCCTGTATGTACTCCAGTATGTAGGCTACATTTCCACTCAGGAGCTTCACAGTATAACCACAGCTGTCCAGTATTGACCAATGAGGAGCTCCAGTTGAAGGGTAAAAGCTTTGCTTAAGGACACTTTAACTATATCTGAAGCAGCTGGTAGCTACCTGTACATTATTCCAGTCAGTCTGTAGTCCAGGTCAGTCTGTTCTCCTAATTGTAAGAGGAGGTGATGAAGTCAAGCTAAAGGTACAAGACGTACCATATGACGTCCAGCAATGTCCATAAAAACTAATGACTCTCTAATCAACATTTTATTCTAACCATGACTGACAGATAGCTAAGCTGACCTAACAACACTAACTAAAGAAATTAAAACATAGTGAAGAGATTCCAGCATTTAGAGAAGTAACTCCACAGGAGCACAGGAGAAATAAGCAGTACAGTTGTCAGGTGGTATTTAATGTACAGTGTAGGTTTCCTTTTTTCCACGAGCAACGCAACATAATAAAATAAATCATGGTAGCACATGGGAAAAGAAGGAGACAACAAAGAATGAAGAGTGAGTTACAAAAACTCAGAAACTCTTCTCACTTTTCAGCTATTTTCCAAGAGGATGAGAAAGCGGGGATATGAGAGGAGAGAGTTTATCATTGAGTCCTTGTGAACGTTTGTGCCAAATCTGATGAATTTTTTTCTTCTTGAGGTATCATGTTCATGAGAAAGAGCACGATACAAGGTTACAGTGACCTTGACCTTTGACCACCAAAATGTAATCAGTTCATCATTGAGTCCAAGTGAATGTTTGAGCCTAACTTGAAAAAAAATTTCGGACAACCTGAAAACATAATGCCTCCAGCCACAGCTGTCGGCGTCATGGAGGCATAATGAAATAGAAACATTTACAATAGAAAGTGCGTAAGTTATGTTCATCAGTTCCTCTAAATTACGATGCCCACTTTGGTAACCAATACTGTAGACTCACAGTCCTGTTGATATTAATCGCTCATTAAAGTGCACAATACAACACAACTCCTCCACTGAGCAGCATTGTCTCATTTGACACCAACAGCACACACTGGACTCGTTGGATGTGCCTCTCTGGTGAGCAAAGGTGATCAGTGATGATGATCAATTTATGCCTTGACACATGTCAATAATGGTGTATTATAATACATCAAAGTGACTGTGATAGGGGCCTGCAAAGGTTAAATAATTTTACATGACTGCACTTCAAGATGCAACTATATTTATGATCCATTTAACAAATCTAACCCACACTCAGCCTCGAAAAAAGCGTTCCAACTCACTGTTCCAATGTGGTCAATGAATAAGTATTAAACAGAGAGATACCAAATGTAAACAGTGTATGAGAACCACTGAGAGCCATATTGTATTGCACAGAGTGGAGGCACATCACAAGAAAACTGACTTTCCATCTCCAGACACACATCGCTGTTTCTGTTGGCTGACTGTGCAAATTTGCATGTCATTATTAAAAACAATGAGCCCTTGAATTTGTCTGTTACACAGGCTGAGACTTAAGTGGAAGGGAGGCAGTGTGATGTGACTCTACCTTAGTAGCCCCATTGTGCTTTGATTATTGCCCACTTATGGTCATTCAGGTAACTAGATTCAAGTCGAGTTCAAACCTTTGAATGCTTGAATTTAATACCAAACTTTAGGAATGTTAATAAATTGTTGTGATGAATAAATTAACCTACAATCACACAATATTACCTGCTGTTGCTATTTTTTATGAATGAAATTTAACAATGTGTTTTAATTTTATTTGTTAAGATCGATCAAGATCGATAGATCTTCTCAAAGAACCGTGGATCCTTCTCTGATATCTGGTCACACTGTGTGAATGCTGTACTTACGAGAGAGTCCTTTCCAGCCTGCTGCCAGTCGAGCCGATGATCTCTCCCAATGTACAGAACATCTGGCCTAGGAAGTCCTTGACAGAGGACAGGGTACAAGCACACAGTTAATACTGCACTAAACAGTCCATTTAGAGGCAATGGGTTATTTGGGGCAGTGAGCAAAGCTGCAGGGTATTGTTACAAACCAAACCACTGATAAAAAACAATCATATTTATTGTTGAGTGTTTCTCTGGGGAAAAAATGGCTAGCTGGTCAGACAGGAAGCCTCTTAGCTTCCTGTGTGTTATTCAGAGAGTAGAGTGCCTGATCAAGAACAGGCTTTCAGGATCTCAAGTATTTTTGCTATTTATTAGCAAACATGAACGTGGGACATCAAGTAAAAAGAGTTGATGCTCAGCACAGTAAGCTACCCAAACTGACAGTGCACCAAATTGACAAATTGTAAATCTTGTTTTTTAATGGTTTTGAATCTGTGCAAAGTAGCTGTAGCCTCATCATTTTCTACCACCTAAAACAGCCAACAGTCCAAGTGTACACATGCAACTCAACATCACTGTATCATTACCATCACAAAAAAATGCACAACAATTGGTACACGACTACATTTACATTTTTTTAATAGATTTCATGAGTTTTAAAACACTTTTGATTTACTTAAGAATCATTTCACTTTTATATTTTATTTTATTTACCTGTTGCATCAACTCATTCATTCACTCTCACTCACTTACATGCTCTCTCACACACTTAAAGAGCAGCAACAATTAGTCAATTAATGTATTGATCAAAAAAACATTAACAACCAACTATTTTTCTGATTAATTAATAGTTTCGCACACCAAATAGAGCTCCCATTACTTTATAATTTTATTTTGTCATTCGTGACGTTTCTAGCATGCAGGCTCCTCCTCAGACTTGTTAACAGAGTACATGTGGAAACGCCATTTTAAATACCCACAATCCCTGCAATCAATCAGTGCAATGCACTACAGCTGTACACAGAGTAGAAAACATTAGAAAAAAATATATATAGAAAAAAATGTGTTGAACTAACATCTTTATAAAAGGGTTGGTTTTATGAGTGAAAACGTAGTCTTCGTGTGGTTCTTTTGTGAACCACACGAGGGGGATTGGAAAAACAATTCTTCAAAACAGGGTCCGTTTCCACAATATATCAGTGTTTTCTGATGATTTTTTCAATGTCTCTGGATACTGGTTAATATTGAATTGCACATATAGTCACATTGTCTGTTCTTTTAGGTCTGGTGGTGTGAAGACATTCAGTTTGTGACATATTAGAGAAAAGAGAAGAAGCGTTGTGGATCCAGTTCTTGTAGCCTCTTTGTCTGAATTGTTTTTCAAGTTCTTTTGTGTGTGTTTGAAAATCCTCATCGGAACTGCAGATCCGTCTGATGCGACTGAATTGAGACAGTGGAATGTTCTTTTTAAGGAAAGTAGGGTGATAAGAATCCCTGTGTAATAAAGAGTTTGTGTCAGTGGGTTTTCGATAGAGGTCCGTTTTGAGACTGTTATTTTCCTTGGGAATCAAAATGTCTAAAAAGTTCATCTTGTTGTTGTCAGAAGACAGTGTGAATTGAAGATGTTCATTTTTAGAATTAATGACATTATGAAACTCCTGTAGCATCGTCTCTGGGCCTGTCCATATAAAAAATACATTGTCCAAATACCTCTTCCAATGTGAGATGTATTTGAGGTAGGGATTCTGCTGTGGATTGAGGATCAGTTCTTGTTCAAAGAAGCCCACATACAAGGAGGCGAAGACCTGGAGGAAAAAATCATTACCATAAAGAAAATAGTTAGCGGTAAGTATTTCCTGAATAAGGTCCAGTATACATTGCGTTGTGGGAGTGCATTCACATCTGTTGTCCAGAAACAACTTAGTAGCCAGGAGACCCCCATCAAATGGCACATTGGTGTAAAGGGATTCAATGTCCATGGTGACCAATATATGTGAATCTTCCACTCTTTGTATAGATTTAATTATGTTAATGAAATCCATCGAATCCTTTGTATATGAAGGTAGTGTTAGGACCAGAGGTTGTAGAAAATGATCCACAAAAGCTGATATTTTTTCTGTTAATGATCCAATAGCTGCAATTGTAGCGGACGGGACACGCCCGTGTGGTAGGGATATGGAAATATCTCACTCTGGACGGCTGAGTATGGAAAAGGGGTCCTAGCCCCTGCCCTCGACTCAATTTGCCTCTTAAATACTCTGTAATAAACTAACAAGTAGCATGAGTTGGGCCCCAGGATTTACTATGAATCACGGTGACAACCTAGGGTGATGTGTATGGGTAAGATTGGGTGTCTCACCTCGTAAATCTCCCTTCTATGCTACTCTACAGCAGTAAGTGAGACACCCCCACTCCAGAAGAGACACCTACATATAGACTCTTAGCTAATGCACTGATACACCTGAGATAGGGTTAACCATGTGAAAACAAAGGGATAATTTATTAAATAAATCCCTTTGGCAGCAACAGTAAAATAAAATAACAAAAATATTTCAGCTTAACACTTTGGGCCGGATCTACTAAGATCCCAATTTGCGTGTACTAATTTGCCTGTGCAATCTAGAATTTTGCGTGTGGGGCTGAACCGCGGTTTGCGGGTGATTTACTAAGAGTGATTGCTAAGAGGTGCAAACGTGTTGGAGACACCCTATTTAAATGAGGCTTTTGCGTGTTTTATGGTTTGCAGCATGGCGAGTTTGGAGAGAAAGCGCAAAGTGAAATTCGACCCTATAGAATTAGAGGTGTTGGTAGATGAGACCAATAAACACTTAAATGAGCTACAGCAAAGAAACCTGACTGTCTCACAAAGGAACGCTATATGGGAAGAAATCTGTGACCAACAGCCAGGGACCGGAGAGGGAGGAGAGGTTCGCACGGCGGGCAAGTTCCACCTGCGTAAAAGGAAACACAAATAATACACTCAACTGTCACGTTTAAGTTTTCTTATATTGGCTATGAATATTCATTTTGTGTAAAATAGGCTATACGATAAAGAACTGTTAAGTTTTGGTTTTTTGCCACAATAAATGTTGGAGCTATAGCCTAATATATTTTGTCACTAAAACAATGTGTCTTTAATATGATGTTGCATGGCTTAACATAATTAGACATTAATGAGACTGAGTATTTCGTTTGATAATGTTTGGAATCTAGAATGTGATTTCACTCATCTTTTTTTCAATAAATGTTGATTTGCTTAACTTTGCAATGCTCTGCAGTTTATTGGGGAGTTTTTCCTTATCCGCTGCGAGGGTCCAAAGGACAGAGGGATGTCGTATGCTGTACAGCTCTGTGAGGCAAATTGTGATTTGTGATATTGGGCTTTATAAATAAAATTGATTGATTGATTGATTGATTGATTGACTAGCACTCGTATTCTAATCTACAGCATTATGTTTAACACTAGAACCGCCATGATGGTCTCTTTGGGTCTTTATAATGCAAATAACTCTGTTTAGATAAAACCTACAAGCTTCTCTTCCTATGACTTTTCCTAAAAATGTGTCTTGTATGTTTTCTGAAGCCTATAAGTTACAAAAATGAAACACACTAGACTTCTGAGCATTTATACCTCCGACTGCGGCATCGGAAATTATACATTTTGATACATAGAGGTAGGCTATATACATATTGCAAAACTCTGTAAAAGTACACCAAAGCATACATTTTCGTTTCCAAATATTTATTTGAAAACGAAACCATTCATACGGTCAATAAAAAAACATTTTGTTAATAATAAAAAACCATTTTGTTAATAATAAAAAATGAATGTAATCTCAACAGTGGCCGCGCCAGGCAGCGGGACTGCGGCTGAACCACTTCCAGTGTTCATTCATTCATTCATTCGTTCTCCTCTGGCATGGCATTCTGCTCCAGCCCGTGTTGCTTGCTTCACACAAGGGTGAAAAATGTGTTCTCTGCACAATGTTAGTAAATCAATTTGTACATTTTTTTGCGCGTGCAATGAGTTTGCACACGTTTTTATACACGCAAACCTTTAGTAGATCCGGCCCTTAGTGTTTCTTGTTAACCCTTCAATAATTAAGTTTCAGTAACTCGCTTCATACATAAAAATAAAATTTAAAAAATGAGACAGATTGTTTAAAACTTATTTTCTTGTTAACTCTTGTCTTATGTTAAACCCTTTTCCTTCTCATTATTTCCCCAAGATCATAGGAACCTTACTTTAACAGTTAACTCAATTTGTGTTTCTCAAAAATGGCAAAGTGCCCCTTTAAACCAAAACAAAAACACAAAAGCTTATTGCCCTTTTTACACTAACTTCACCTGGTTGAGTAATGGCATATGATGAGGTCTTAAACCTTGAATAGTATTGTAGCTTAACTCAAAGTTACACTTAAATCAAAAGCACCGGCACGGGCAACGGTGCCGGAAGCTGGGGGGCCAGGGGGCCATTGGCCCCCCCACTTTTACCCTCCTGCCACATTATTTTTAAGCCAGATCAAAGGTCCCTATATTACATTACTTACGGTAAAAAAGACTTTCACTCTTCACTTCCACTCATACAGTAGGTAAAATACAGAGAGGGGCCGTAGAGAGAAAGATACAGCCTCCAGCAGGCACTCAATTGTGTGCAGCTGTTACTGCCTCACCAGCCCGGTAAAGCCTCAAGCATCCTCAGCAGGCTCCGGGTAGACTCTCAGCCGTCTGGCTCTATCCAACAGCACCTAGCCCCACTAACCCTGGCACCGTATTGTAAGAACTCCCCAGTTATAAAAAACAGAAATAAATCAAAAAGCGAGCCAAATTGTAGGCCTATCTGGTTTGCAATCAAACATTTCTAGCGCTGGTGTGTTTTATTTTTTTCTCAATGCCCCTCCGCGGCTCCGTAGTACACAAACATAAAACAAAAAATAAAGAATCTGAATTTAAACTCAATTTGTCTAACTTACATTTATCTCTTTCATATCATGAATGCATAGATCTATGTTTTTGATGTGATATGCAGCCTGCCTGACAACATAGGCTACAGAGGCCCTGGACCTGCTGCGCTCAGTGGAGCGGAGTATTAACCCACAATTCTTGTTATTTGAATGACAGAAATAGGATCTTTATGAATGGCGCAACACGGAAGCATGATTATGTAATAAAACAGGTGTTTACTTTAGGATCCAGGTGGTGAAGGGCTGTGCGCACACAATGTTCCAACAGGGGACAGCCCTCCATTCTGAAACACCGCTGTTCCAAACCAGCCCCACTCCGAAATTGATTTTCAATCAAGTTTGGGAATTGTATTGCGGACTACCTTCATATACAAAGGATTCGATGGATTTCATTAACATAATTAAATCTATACAAAGAGTGGAAGATTCACATATATTGGTCACCATGGACATTGAATCCCTTTACACCAATGTGCCATTTGATGGGGGTCTCCTGGCTACTAAGTTGTTTCTGGACAACAGATGTGAATGCACTCTCACAACGCAATGTATACTGGACCTTATTCAGGAAATACTTACCGCTAACTATTTTCTTTATGGTAATGATTTTTTCCTCCAGGTCTCAGGAGTTGCAATGGGGTCCAAGATGTCTCCTAGCTTCGCCTCCTTGTATGTGGGCTTCTTTGAACAAGAACTGATCCTCAATCCACAGCAGAATCCCTACCTCAAATACATCTCACATTGGAAGAGGTATTTGGACAATGTATTTTTTATATGGACAGGCCCAGAGACGATGCTACAGGAGTTTCATAATGTCATTAATTCTAAAAATGAACATCTTCAATTCACACTGTCTTCTGACAACAACAAGATGAACTTTTTAGACATTTTGATTCTCAAGGAAAATAACAGTCTCAAAACGGACCTCTATCGAAAACCCACTGACACAAACTCTTTATTACACAGGGATTCTTATCACCCTACTTTCCTTAAAAAGAACATTCCACTGTCTCAATTCAGTCGCATCAGACGGATCTGCAGTTCTGATGAGGATTTTCAAACACACACAAAAGAACTTGAAAAACAATTCAGACAAAGAGGCTACAAGAACTGGATCCACAACGCTTCTTCTCTTTTCTCTAATATGTCACAAACTGAATGTCTTCACACCACCAGACCTAAAAGAACAGACAATGTGACTATATGTGCAATTCAATATTAACCAGTATCCAGAGACATTGAAAAAATCATCAAAAAACACTGATATATTGTGGAAACGGACCCTGTTTTGAAGAATTGTTTTTCCAATCCCCCTCGTGTGGTTCACAAAAGACCTCCTAATCTACGTATTTTGTTGGTGAGGGCAGATCGATTTTTTTAATCATCCACACACAGGAAAAAAACTCAAAATCAATGGTATTATAACATGTTCTACATCTAATGTTATATACATGTTGAAGTGTCAACGTGGACTAGCTTATGTAGGTAAAACTACAAGATCTTTGAAGACTCGTGTAGCAGAACATCGCAGTATCAGGAACAATGTTATTTCTAGTCCCATGGCCTTGCATTTTTCTGCAGCAAAACACAATATTTCTACCCTTAGATACATAGGAATAGAAGTAGTAAAACAACCACGTAGAGGGGGCAACATAAACACCATGTCACTCAAAAGGGAGTTATTTTGGATACATACATTGGGCACTCTAGCTCCTAAGGGGCTCAATGATATTTTTGATATCAGACCGTTTCTGTGATCCTTCCACTTTGTTCTCTTTGACAGTTTGGGTGCTTCTTTGGGTGGTTCTATTCACTATGAATATATCTGTGCCCTTTTTAGATTGTACTATCTGACGGCTTCTTGCCTGAGTCCCTCTTAGGGAGTACAAACTATTAGAGGTTTATGTAAATGTGTAAAATTTGTAAATATTATGTATAACCTATTTTTTGTGTGATAACCTGCATGGATTTTTTGTGCCATAATGCTTTTTATACATACTAGTATTATGTTGTGAGAGTTGTCGTTTATATGTGGGGGGAACGTTTTTTCCATATATGTCCTTTTTTGTGAATGTATGTATGGAAGGTCACCCTTTATAAAGATGTTAGTTTGACACATTTTTTTCTATATATATATTTTTTTCTAATGTTTTCTACTCTGTGTACAGCTGTAATGCATTGCACTGATTGATTGCAGGGATTGTGGGTATTTAAAATGGCGTTTCCACATGTACTCTGTTAACAAGTCTGAGAAAGAGCTTGCGTGCTCGAAACGTCACGAATGACAAAATAAAATTATAAAGTAATGGGAGCTCTATTTGGTGTGCGGATCATCTTTTTCTTTTTCATCTTCACTTGAGTTTTTTGATCCAGCACCCAATTGAAATTTTCTTTGGGATGTGCATGTCGCCACCTCTTTTTTTTTTTATCAATTAATAGTTTCAGTCATTTTTCAAGCAAAAATGTGAAACATTCACTAGTTCCAGCCTGTAAATGTGAGAATTTTCTGCTTTTCTTTGTCATTTAAGATAGTTCAGTCATGACCACTTTAGTCAAAGAAAACTTTATTTCTATTTGCAGGTCGATATTTGGTATTATGGCTCTGTTCTGGGACCTCTCTGCCCTTCCATCAGTCTATTAGAGCTTAGATCGGGCCCAAAAAATTCAGCCCGACCCGGCCCAAGCCCGTGCATGTTATGTCCGGGACTCGGCCCGTCCAATTAATTGTAATTATGGGCCCGAGCCCAATTTAAATTTTTTCAATAAGTTGGCTGTTATAATTAACGCTCCTTGTCCTTGTCACGCCAGTCAGAGGGGTGGGGGGTCCCGGCCCGACCCGGCTTGGGCCTGCGGGCCGGGTCGGGCCGGGCTCGGGCCGGGCTCGGGCTCGGGCAGAGAATCTAAGCTCTACAGTCTATATGGAAAGCTGAAGGCAGAGGGAGCAAACCTCTCCACCCTCCCCTCAACTCTGTGGGAAGTTTAGATGGAGAGAGCAGTGAATTTGAAAAATCAGCAAAAATAGCAAATTATTAATCATGTTTCCATCAACTCTGATGTTATGTGAATATGACAAGCTGTGCACGTCGAGATGAACAGTGGGTGCCACATGAGATGCCGTAATTACAATAGCTTAAAGCAACACTTACCTTTCTGGAAATTATACACTTTTCTTTGTCAAGGTTAAAATGCTATTAATAAGCTGATGGCACACTAAAATGTAAGTGAATTACACCAGAAATAAAAACTCATAATTATACCATTCTCATATGGTTCTAAAAAAACTCCAACCAATCATTGCATTTGGAGCGAATGCCCCCACCCCCGAGTCTGTGAGACAACAAATACACTAGTAACAAAGACGCTTGTGGATATAAACTTTTCTCCGTAACAATGGCAGACAAATGCGGACCACTGCCTCCACCTCCAGCTGCTCCAACAGGGAAATCAGTTGGCAAAAGAAAGAATATTGCAGAAAAAGCTAACACTAAGAGAGAACTGCAAGAAGAATGCTGCAAGAGCCAAAACTCAGGTCAACATCGGCTCTGCTTTCGAGTGATGGCGAAGACTGATGCAGCTTCATCCTGAGCTAAAAAGGGACGAGATGGTTGCAGAGTTTCTCCTGGACAGGTATTTTTAGTTTGCCTCTAAGTCTGAATCAACACGGACAGACTCTGCGTACACCGGCGAAGTAAACACTGTGCAACAAGAAGTAAATTCTTCAGTGCAATACAGTCACGAGTTTCTAACAGATGTTAGAAACTGCTGCAGAGATCTAACGCTACAACCAAGAGAGCTCAGGATGTGTAGCAAACCTGGCCTGCTACGTCAAGCTAGCCCTGAGATGACCGTGGGGGGAGAGTTGTCCCAACGGGGAGATGCCAGCAGCGCTGTGTCGTTGCTGGACTGCTGCGTCCTTGTGTTCACTGAGACATGGATGAATGGTAACATATCAGACTGCGGTGCCGTAGCATTGTTCCGACCTCTCATTGTTCCGACCTCTTATTAGTCCGACGTCCCGTTGTTCCGATATGTGATTATACTAGGCTATACTGTATTTGTGTACCATAGAGGATCAGCAACGCAACAAAAGTAGGCTACTGGTTGAGATACAAGTGTCATAGAGAGAAGAGAATGAAACACCATAACCTCCTGTTATTAACTCTGGGGTCCGGGTTGTGTGGGGAGCTTCCGTGGTGCTGAACGGCTCCCGGCGGGCGTATTTTTGCCTTGATGGTGCGCCGCGACCGCCGCGACCACCGTGGCAAAGACAAAGGAACTGGCTGTGGATCTGAGGAGGACCAAGACACCGGTGACCCCTGTTTCCATCCAAGGGGTCAGTGTGGACATTGCAGAGGACTATAAGTACCTGGGGGTACACATTGACAATAAACTGGACTGTGTTAAGAACACTAACGCTCTCTACAGGAAGGGCCAGAGCCGTCTCTATTTTCTGAGGTGACTGAGGTCCTTCAACATCTGCTGGACTATGCTCAGGATTTTCTATGAGTCTGTGGTGGCCAGTGCTGTCCTCTATGCTGCTGTGTGCTGGGGCAGCAGGCTGAGAGTGGCGGACGCCAACAGACTCAACAAACTGATCCGCAAGGCCAGTGACGTTGTGGGAACGGAGTGTGACTCTCTGATGGTGGTGTCAGAGAGGAGGATGCTGTCTAAGCTACGAACTATCTTGGACAATGTCTCACACCTACTCCACCATGTGCTGGTCAGGCACAAGAGTACTTTCAGTGGGAGACTCATACCACCAAGATGTACCACTGAGCGCCACAGGAAATCATTCCTGCCTGTGGGCATCAAACTGCACAACTCCTCCCTCTGAGTGGCCCTGAGACTTTTTCACACACTGCAATAATTTAATTTAACTTGTGCAATAACCCCATTCACCCTGACTGTATATATTCTGTTTGTGTAAATTTTGTTTACAATATATATATATATATATATATATATATATATATTTACGTTTATGTTTGTTAATAATTCCTGTTTATTTAACTATATATTTGTTAATACTATTGTTTAAATTTCTTATATTTTCATGTATCTTCACTCTCTTGCAAGGAGCACCTGTAACATAAATAATTTCCCCTCAGGGATCAATAAAGTATTTCCGATTCTGATTCTGATTCTGATTTTCCTGACCCTAACCAAGTGGTTTTTGTGCCTAAACCTAACCAGACCTTAACCACAGGGCATCATGATGATTTCGGAACAATGGGTTTAATATGGTCGGATCAATGGGATGTCGGACCAATGGGCAGACCCCAGACTCCAGTGTTGAGCTAACGTGGCTAACACTACATAGAGCAGACAGGGAGGCTGCATCGTCTGGTAAGCTCCGTGGTGGCAGTCTAGCAATATACACAAACAATTCATGGTGCTGTGATGTGAAGAGGATCTCCCAGTTCTGCTCTCAGGATGTGGAGTTTTTGGCTGTGAAATGTTGACCCTTTTCATCTTACTATTGCACTATATGTTCTTTCTTATATGTTGCACAAATTGTTTTTAAATGTTTTGTTTCTTTTTGCATGAGGTATGCGAAATGTCATTTCGTTTTTTGTGCAGCAGCCTAAAGAAGTTCAGTTCAGTTCATAACGTTATATATGACAACACAGCATCCAGTTGCTAATGGCTGTTAGCCTACTATAGCGTAGCCTCTGAAACATTAACGTTATCTTCCTTGTGCGTTTCCACTTACTAGTCATCACTGACTCCGGTTGAGTTTTAAAACTCTGGGGTTGCGTTTGACTGTCTTGGTTGTAACGTTACACTCACTCTCTTCTTCCGTGATTCTAATGTTACCTTGCCAACGCCTACGTCTATCACAGACGTAATGAGGACATAATGGAGGAGGGGGGAGTAGGCCTTTGGAGGGAGGTGGAGTTGCAGGAGGAGGGGGATGGGACTTTGGAGGGAGGCGGGAGTTGGGGATGTTCAAATTTTTTCTAAGTGCTGTGTGAACTGCAAGTAAGGTAAGTGTTGCTTTAAGTCAAACCTGAAAGGGTGGAAAACCATGTGGAAAACATGACTCCACACAGATGTAATGTTATCTGCTTCAGACTGTCTGCTGAGGCTGAGGATTCAGTGGACATTTAGGTCATATGCTTCATGTACGGCAGGATTTATTGGCTAAGCCTTTTTCCATTGTACTCTGTCGCATTATGTTTTTATTAGTGCAACAGCTTTTCCACCTCAGTCAAATGTAAAGAAAACTTAATGACTCACACACCCATACACTCATTTACTCACTCAGTTACTCCCTTATTTATCCACTCACTCACTTTGTCCCACAGTGACTCACTCACACTTCTACAACACCCATGAGTTGAATTTAGACAAGAAAGAAAGAAAGAAAGAAAAGAGATGCAACATTCTGTTGGGGGATTTTGAGATTCCAGTCGTAGTCTCAGTGATGAGCAGATCTACAGCGCAGATGGTGTACTATCTGTGGAACAGCGTGACTCCCTTCATTTTGATATAAACCAGTTATGCAGTCACAGAAACATGATGAAAGGTCATCATCCAGCTGTATGTTTAACGTAATGCTAAGAGCTCAGCTCAGCTCAGGAAGTGACTAGCAGATAAGGAGAAATGAAATAAAGGTGTAACACATGATGTCAGCCTACCTTCTGCTCATCCAGGTGGCGCAGCAGTAAGGAAAGGCAGACACAAGTTAGAGCAAAAGCTGAAAAGACACAATGAAAACATCTCAAAGAAATTCTCAAACAAAGGTACTGACAAAGGTAAAAAATAAAAAGAAGAAAAGAAAGGAAAAAAGAGAAAAGTTTTACATTTTATATCCTTTACCTCCAATCAGTTGACAAGTTAAAACAGAATTATGCCTTTGCGGTTGTATGCCTCAGTGAACCAGTCAAGTTGCACTTAAAGTTTACATCCATGTCTGTGAAAACATTGATGCTTTACACACATCTTTCCCCCGGCAGCACAGAGGATCTATACAATCAGCACAGTTTCAAGATGGTCACCCAAGATGAGCATCACATATTCAATATCTGACCAAATGTCTCAACCTCTGTTCCTGATCTATGATGTTAAATTATGGCCAGAAAAGGGTTTTTGCATAACACTATGATGTCACAGTGAAGTCGACCTTTGACCTTTAGCGAATGAATTACTGAACTATGGCAAAAACATGTTTTGTTAGTTCACAGTGACCTTGATGTTTGAACTCCAACCTCCAACTTCTAATCAGTTCATCGCTGAGACCAATAATTGTGTCAAATTTGAGAAACACCCTCAAGGCCTTCTTGAAATATCAAGTTTACTAAATGAGACAGACTCAAGTTCACAGTCACCTTTGTCCACCACAGTTTACACGGTTCACTGTTGAATTCTAGTGAGCATTTGTGCCAAATTTGAAGAAACTCTCTCCAGGTGTTCTGAAGATACCTAAAGAACAGACCTTTTGATTGGTATTTCTAGTTTTTTAAACACTTATGGCAATGACATGGGAGTGTCCATGTACAACTTTATTAGCAGCCAAAAACAGTATCTACATGTGTTTATGCAGTGTCACAATGACAGTACAAAGTATATGTCTGATGAGCATTACCTGCACTGGTGTTTAATTTGAATGACAAAATTAGCTGTAGCTAAATTGGCTGATGCTTAGTGAATTTAGCTACCACTGATTTTAGGTAAGCCAACTACCACTGATCCTAAACCAATCCCTGCCCTTGACATACATGAACACGCACACCTCATTATCATAGAAACATTACGAACACTGGAAAGTTTCCTGTAGTGAGGAAAATAGGAGATGTTTGGTGGGCAAGGAAATCAGTGCATTACTGACCAAAATGCTAAGACCAAAATATGATACATTTTTAAATGAAACTAGTAAGTCAGAGATCAGTAGAAGAGTAAAATAAGCAATAATAATTAAGTTACAATACACTTTATCAGCTGAATCAACTTTTTAACCAATCAATTGGACCCTAAGTTTGGAAACCTGCAGAGCTTTATTTCTTTTTAATTAATTATTTAGTGAACAATATTTGTTAGTCATGAATTTTCTTATTTCATATATTTTTTCCATCTCTTGCCAGTTTCAGACCTTCAGACCAGTTTGGTCATTATCTTGTGGAACAAATTAATAGGATTTCTCAAAGGCTGCTTACATGTTTTGAGAGGTTGGAGCTCCTGGTATCCACATTGTACCTGTAATTTAACAAAAAGACAGTAGACTTTAGGTGTTTTACTTTGGAATACATACAGCTATCCACTAACAACACAATGCAACATACATTCTGGTAAGAACAACAGAGAGAGAGGAGTCTGAAAGTGGAAAGGGACAAGTTTTTTCTTAACCCTTAAATGGGTTCATCATTTCAAAGGCTGTGGGGGAGAGTCACTAAGTGGGTGCACTTTATATCATGAGAAGCCCTGAAGGTGGGGATGGGTCAGCTACTCAGGTCATGTGGCTTCATGCCATCATTCAAAAATAAACTGATCATTTGTATAAAAATCCAAAATGATACATATTTTATGAATGACATATTTTGTATGTTCTTGTTGAAAAATAATGAATTACATTTTTACAACTCTGATAATTGCCCAGATAAGGGTATAAAAACAACAAAAATATTGTTATGTTTTGGGGCCTATTCTCTACAGTAATCAATAATACAAAGGTGTGAAACACTGATTACTATTTTTTTTTTATTCTCATTGTATTGCCACCCAATAGTTCAGTTCAGTTCAGAGGAGGGAGCTGGTGAGGAAGACAAGCATTGGGAACAGCAGGAGTTCAATTTGAATGGTAGCTCTTGTGAGGAGGGAGCAAACCAGAGTGAATTAGGAAAGATTTATATGTTGAAGACAGAAGTACTGAACATTGTTCTGTAGAAGATGCAGTGGTTTCACTGTACATACTGTACTGTATATGTCTGTCTGCAATAACACCTGGTGTGTTGTCTGGTGAAGTGTCTTAGTGAATGAGAGGAGAAAAGGAATCATTCCTTTATTTCTCTCACTGTCTCTCTTACACACACACACACACACACACACACACACACACACCGGAGTTAGTATAAAGTTACACAGAGGAATAGAGCACCTACTACTACACCAATCTGCTTCCCTGCACCAGACAAGTTCTCGACTCCACCACCAACTATCCATGATAGGATAATGTTGGGACATCACAATGAAGATGATGGTAAAAACATAGGAGTAAGATATTTTGTTAATAAATGTTAATAGGTTGTTGTTTATTCAAAAACTAGATTTGTTTGGAGGTTCAAAACATACTAAATATAAAACTATTGTTCCGTTTTGTTTTGTTTTTTTCACATTTTGAAAATTTTGCATGTGAAACATGAAAGAAAGTAGCTAATTAACTGGTTGCAAAATGTTTTAAAAGTAGGCACGACATATTAAATGAGGGGGGAAATGTTGAATTTATACCCTAAATGAGGGAGATACAATATGTAATTTGAAAAATAAAGGTCATATTTTGGAATTTAAAAAAAAAAAAAAAAAAGGAAAGTGTGACAATTGTGCATGTCTGTGTATTTTGGGGCCTGTGAGTACATGACAGTAGAGTGAAAAAACTGAATTTACCATTAAGTATTAATAAAGTATATCTTCTTCAATTTAGCCTAGATACATTAGAAAATAGGGATTTTGGGGGTGGTGCGGTGGTAGAGTGGTTAGCATTGTTACCTCACAGCAAGAGGTTTCCTGGTTCAAAACCAGGGTGGGGGTTTGAACCCCAGGGTGGAGGAACCCTTCTGTGCAGAGTATACATGTTCTCCCAGTGTCAGCATGATTTTTTTATTGATATTTATTATATCTATTTATCATTATTATTGTTATTATCATTATCGTTGTTGTTTTATTAATGTTATTGTTATCTTTTGTATTTGTTACTACATCTGATGAGATATCAATGCAAATAAACAACTTAGCTAATAATAATAATAATAATAATAATAATAATAATAATAATGATAATTATTGTATCAATGTCCCAATGTCAGCTGGGTTAGGCTCCAGGCCCACCCGCAACCCCTAACTGTTTAAAGGGTTACAGAAAATGAAGTGGCACCCTAGGTGGCTGCCTAGGTTGTCTATAGGAAGATCCACCATAAAATGAAGGCTTGATATACAGCACAAAGAATGTGCATCAGCCATTGTGCACCTAACACAGGAAAAGTATAATGCTTTTGTTTTCCTCAGTAGGTATGTAGGTAGGTAGGTAGCTATCCTGGGTTACCAAAGGGTACCAATATGAGTTCTTTGCAGTTACTATCTCCATTAGCATAAAGGGTGCATGGTGGAGCAACCAAAGTATCTGTGGATTCACATAAATTTGGAAATGTACATAGTGTGTCCCATGTTTCTGGTAGTTACTAGGTTCTGAGGAAAAAAATGTGGTGGAAGGTGGAAGGATGGGTTGGGTGGGGGGTTGTCTGAAAAGAAAAACAAGGAAAATTATCCCTGTGTATTTAATTTTACAAGCAACACAGAGATAATGGACAGCTCTCCTGGGAAAACTAAAGATAAAAATCATGTATGCCAATTAAATAATTAGATATGGCCTGCATAGGAGAGATAAGTGATGAAAAATAAATGTATGGATCTGGAGCAGCATTGCTATACTGTATAATGAACTCTGTGATCAAGTTGCAGATTGAAGTCACTTCCTCTCTGGCAGGAATGTGGTTTCTTTTTCTTTTTTAAGGCTACTGTGTCCCCAAGGACTTCCTCTTAAGTGCCGTCACCAGGGGCTTCTTTGAAAGGACCCTGTTCATGTTTGACAAAGGAAATCCACCCGTGTGTCGGATAACATTGCACAGACATCATGTATTCTTCAGCTCCTCACATCTCTCTGGATCTCTCTCTGTCTCCCCCTCTGCTCTGCTCATTTGCTGTCAGCATCTTTCTCAAGTCTGCAGAGAAGACAGAGGATGACACTGAGCTCTGCAGAAACCTGCCACAATCTTTTCACCTGTTCTCGGATCTCTCTCTCTCCACTTCAGTTACAGAGCCACATATTTAACCTGACATGCTAACTCCTACAGGAGTTCCATGGCTGCCTAAAGTAAATGGAGCATGGGAGTCTATAACGAGGTTGTAAAAGAAATTCTTTATTGACTCAGAGGAGGAAAAGCACAGAGTACTGAACTGAGCCCGCTGCTCCAACTTTACTATAAAGATGCACTGTACATCTCAGTAGTGTTCAGCTCTCCAGAGAGCAGGCAGGCTTAAAGTAGATGACTGACAAAGCCTCTATATTGTAGTTTTTGTGCCGAAGCCCTGTGGACCAGCTGCTCCCCTGTTAGCCCCTGAAAGCAAAGCTAAAAAAATAAGACTGTCAGACTTAAAAAATTTCAACAGCAGAGTCTTCAGTGTCTACAACACTTTAAACAGTTGGCACAAAAAACTTCCCCAGTTGCTGAGGCTTTTCATACACTCTACAACGATTTTTGCATTTCAAAGGGAAACAATAGTCTGTAAGAGCAAATGTTGGGAGGACAGTTTGTTGTGTCCCAGGCTCTTCTGCCTTGTTCTCCCTTCCCCCTGTCTTTAACAACTGCCTTCCCCCATCTCCTAATATTTGTTTTTACATCTTTTTCCCAATTTCCTATAGCTCCTCTTTACATGGCCTCCTTAAAGAAGACAAACAGATACATAATTATACAACTATTTAAGGCTGGGCAATATATTGATATTATATCAAGACAGACTGTTCACATAAACTGTTCATACACTTTCCTATGAAAAGTAATGCACCCAAATTTGTACATATCCCACGTAATAATGAGCCAGTAATTCATACATAACCCACATATTTTGTGAAGGGAGTAAAGAAGGAAGTGGTCCTGAGTGGTCTTGCAGGTTGGGGTGGTGGATAGGTCACAAAACACAGGGCTTTCCTATGGAGATGGGTGTTCAAAACCATGTATGTCCTCACCGTCTTAACCCCTAGCCACAGTAACTTTTATTGCCTGAACCTAACCTCTGTAACTTTACGTTAATTACATAAGTTTAGGTTAGGGATGGAACGTAATTTGTGGGACGCTAATCATACAAACTGTTGTGTGCGCATTTTCGTAGGATGTCATGCAAATCATTCTAGGAGGATAAGTTGATCAATATTGTGATGTGGGACTAGATATCGTTTCAGATTTTGTACTGTATGTTGTAATATTGGAAGTGTTTTCTTTTCCTGGTTTTAAAGGCGGCATTACAGTATAGTAATATATTTTCCAAACTTGCGTTATTTGCCTTTACCCACTTAGTCATTACATCACATTATATGGATGATCATGAAAAATCTCATTGTGTAAATACTTTGTGAAAGCAAATAGTCAAACCTAAAGTGCTGTTGCAATATCGATATTGACGTATTTGGTTAAAATAGCTTGATATTGGATTTTCTCCACATTGCGCAGCCCTACAACTGCTTTTGTATTTGTAATTTGGACCGTATCTGTAAACTATTCAATGACAAAATGTTTAACTGAACATGCAGAATGTTCACTGTCAACATGTGTTATTTATTTTTCTATAATATCCGTAGCTGGCATCTATAGCAAGATTAATTTTTTATTGTTCTATTTCAGCAATTTAAAGCTCTTCATTAGCTTAAAGAGCCACTGTGTAAAATGGGTTGAAAACCGTTGAAAACAGTGACATCAGTGGTCAAATTCTAGATTGTAGGGCTCACTTGCTCACCCCTCGTACAGACAAAAAGCCTTGCGCAGACAAGAGTTTTTCAGGAGTAGGTCTATCTAGCGAAGAGGTGAATGTTTATTTAGAAATCTAAACCATGTTATGATATTGTAATGAATCCCTCACGAGCAGGAGACCAGAGGAGCGTTCAGGAAAAAGGCCAGTTTATTTGAGCACTCCACAAACTCCGGTAACACTCCAGGGGGTAAAAGACTCCGTCCCAAACTCTGACTCTTCTAGCGTAACACACACACTCCATACACACATTCTCGTTTACAATACCTAGCGGGGACCCCCTCCCCTCTCTGCTCCACCAATCTCCAGCCCGCACACTGACTGACAGCGTAGCCGGTAAACAGAGCTCAGCTGTTTATTTAGCCTAGCAATATCTCCGGACTATAGTAGCTGCAATGGACGACTTTGAACGCGATTTTGAAGAGTTTCTTGTAGCGGACACAGATCCAGAGCCATACCTGTTTGAGCCGGAGCATACAGATGAGGAACTCCATGTGTTTGATGCTGAGCGGGTGAGAAGAGAGGCTGAATGCACAGAATGGGATTTGGTGCTACTGCTACCATCGTTGGGGAGATATATCATCAGGAGGAAAAGCGCCGCACAGAGTGCATCACAGGAGTGAAGCTGCGTCTTCTTTTCCTCGCAGATGACGGTTCGGGTTCATTCTCTCCTGTTGTGTGGTAAGTGTGGTCCATTCGCAACTTTATAACTAAAAAAACCTTCCACCACTCTCTATCTACGAACTACTAACACTCTCTGCTGTTTCCTCCTCCTTCTTCCTTCCTTCCACTGTCTTCGTTGGTTTATTTATACACGCGAAACGCGTTCTCTGGCTGGCTGGATTGTCCGCTCGGTCTGCCGTACATACATGGCGGCGCAAGATGGCGACCTCTCTAAAGCAAAGCCCTTGCTATATATATATATATATATATAAAAGCATAATTATAAGGCTACAAAAACCAAACGAATTTTATTTTATAGCAATTATACACTTATATAAACATATTAATGGGTAGAATATTCAGATTCAGATTCAGATTTGACAATAAACCATGCCAAATATTACACACTGGCCCTTTAAGTCCATCTAATGCTTTATATCAACTCTACCTTTCATTTCTATGCTGATGATACTGTCCTTTATTGCTGTTCACTCACTCCTACTAAAGTTTTTTTGTATCTTTAGTATGCTTTTGATAGAATGCAAGAACAACCTTGTCAGATGCAACTTGTTCTAAATGCAGAAAAATACCAAACTTGTGATTTTTACAATGTCAAGACCAGTAAATTTTGAGTTGTCCAAGAAAACTTACCAAATCAGGTCAACAAATTGAGTTGGCATCTACTGTTAATTACCTTTTAACTGAAGACCACTTGCCTTTTAAGGCATATAGCCAGTATATCATGAAAAAGCTAACGTTTTTTCTTGGCTTTTACTTCAGAAACAAATCTTGCTTTTCTTTTCATGTCAGACGGAAATTGGTGATAATACCTGTCATTGATTATGGTGATTTGTTGTATATGAATGTCCCTGCTCACTGTCTTCACATGCTGGATAGCATGTATCATAGGGCCCTGAGATTTATTACAAACTGTGGATTACTTACTAACCATTGTGTTTTATACACAGTGAATTGGCCTGCTTTCTGTACACATCGCCTCAGTCACTGGTATGTCTTTATTTACAAGGCTATTGTTGGTTAAATTCCCACCTACTTATCTTCTCTTTTGAAGATAAAATATGGAAATCATTATCTCTGTTCTGGACTTTTTGCATCTTCTTGTGCCAAGTCAAAACTGAATTGGGGAAAAAAAAAGCTTGTGGGTTCTCTGCACCAACAGCATAGAACCATCTGCAGAATGATCATAAGCTTCAGGTCACCTTGAATGAGTTTAAAGCCATGCTGAATTCTATTGAGTCCAGGTCGTCTGTGTGCAACGGTTTTATGTGATTATTTTTTACTCAAATCTATGTGTTTTTATGTAAATTTTATTTGTTGTTGAAACTCTGTGTTTCTGCTGTTCTTGACCAGGTCCCCCTTGTAAAAGACATCTTTGATCTCAATGGGAGAAACCTGGTTAAATAAAGACTAAATACATTTTTTTAAAGCATGACTGATTTAAAGCACGAGACAAGACAAGGACTTTCAACATTCAACTTAAACCAGCCTGATCAATCAGTGATGTTGCACTGTTATTCCACATGTTCTGTAGAAAAAACACATGACCACAGAATGGGGTTGGCACTGTTGTTCCACCAATAAGCTGGCAGCAGAGGTTGAAATAGAGCCGAATTGACGTCTATGTAAAACACAGATACACAGTAGGCCATTTTAGAGGGGACGAAGGGGGTCACCATCCCCCCTGTTAGCAAAATGAACAAAATATGTCCCTCTTTTTTGAATGATTACATTTTAGCAAAGCATTTTTAACTGGCACAGCATTTGTAGCATTGTTTTAGTAACCAGAAAACTCACAGACCAATTGCATGGATTAAATCATCTTATGTGATGCTTCTCAGCCAATCAAATCTGTGCAATTCAGTAAGCATTGAGACTCGACTAAGACACGAGGGTGAAATGTGAGAGAGATGAGACAAGAGACATCAGTCAGTCAGAGAAATAGGAGAGTCAGATGAAATTCACATGGCGTGTTCTAAAGACAGAAAAGTAGACAGTGAGGTGACGACCCTTCTCCCATGCTCTTGGTGGCTGTTGCTGGTTCTTTCCTGGTTGTGTTGCAGGAGCTGAGAGGATGAGCCACACCTAGGCCCAGTGTGTGATCTGGTATAAATATCTCCCTCCTTCGTCAGTGTCTCTCTCACTCACAGGAAGACCGTCTCCTCCCAGCCGGCCTGAGGACAGCTTCTGTTATTTTTTTTTAGTTTGTTATCCATACACAGTGCCACGCACCCATACATGCAGCTCACCACTGACCTACTGATTACACATTGTATTAATAATTAACTTATGTTTTTTAATAAATCATTGTTCATGGCAGCCATTTGGTCTTCTTCTTTTGTCACAGCTTTTGAGCCAGACTGTGACAGTGAAAACAGAGCTTTGACAAAGAATGGACAGACTTGTCACTATGAGACAAAGCACAGAGCAGCTTCTGAGCAAATGTACCCGCTCAAATCCAAAATGAGGGCACAGAAAAATGAAACATTTTAAATAATCAATCTATCAAATTATTTATCACATGAAACTATATTATATATTACCACTTCCTACCTGTATATGACAAAAATGCCAAAGAAAATAAGAAATTATTCATTTAATTAAGTAGTTGTTTATATATATAGTTTATTCATGTTAGTTTAGTTCATGTAGAATGAGCATATCATTTTGTTATAGATTTCTTATAGCCTAATAGACTTTAACCAAAAAAGGGAGAAAGAAATTAGAAGAAAAGAAAAGAAAAAAGAAAAAAATGAGAACTTTGCATTTTTTTAGGGCATATAGAACAGTGTTTTTCAACCTTTTTTGAGCCAAGGCACATTTTTTTCATTGAAAAAATCACACCACCAAAGGCACACCACCAGCAGAAAATGTTAAAAAATGAAACTCTGTAGCCTATATTGACAATATAAAGTCGTTCTCATCAAAGTGTCTTGAATAGGAATCAAATAAACACAAAGAAAAAGTATTTTATAATCGTTCATATTTCTACTCACTCAGTGTGAAACCTGGGCCTGTTTGGATGAACACAGAGCTGATATCCTGGCAGGAATCGAAGAAAGACACACACGAAGCTCTTCCTCAACAGCTCTCAGTCTCTCTCTGTTTTTAGTTTTTATAGCAGTCAGGCTTGAAAAGCTCACCTCACACAGATATGTCATGGAAAATGGGAGCAATGTCAAAATAGCTTTGTTTGCCAGAATGGGGAACTCCTTGGCAGTAGCCAACCAAAAACTGTCCAAAGGTAGATCAGCAAAGCTTAGCTTTAAACCACGGTTTTGTCTCAGTTCAGTTAGTTCCTCCTGCTCCTGTAAAGTCATGTCCTTTCCACCAACTGATGCTGAGCTATATGGGTCCCTAACCCAGTCAAGGCATTCAGTGGAGGCTGAAGAGAAATAAAATGACATCTTCTCCTCAAGAGTTTTTAAATGTTTAACTATTATCTCACACAATGCAGCAGTGTTAACATCTTGCCACTGCTTGGTGAGTGTGAACATTTCAAGATTGCCACTTTCCACATGTTGTTGCCAGAGTTGCACCTTTGAACGGAATCCATTTATTTTATCTGTACTTGTAAGCAGGTTTTCGGCCTTGCATTCGTGTGTTCAGTTCATTCAGATGATAAAAAATATCTGCCAGGTATGCCAGCCTTGCACACCACTCATCACTTGCAAGCAGCTTTGCGTAATCGGACCTCTCATTTGTCAGAAACACTTTAAGTTCCTCCCGCAGCTCATACACACGGGCCAAGACCTTGCCGCGCGACAACCATCGGACCTCCGTATGAAACAGCAAGGCTTTATGCTCCGCTCCCATTTCCTCACACAAAGATGCAAATATGCGACTTTTCACGGGTCGTGACTTTACAAAGTTTACCATGCGCACAACATCATCCAACACAGGAACTAGGTCTGCTGGTAAAGTCTTGGCTACGAGGGCCTCACGATGTAAAAAACAGTGCGTAACAATCACATCTGGGTTTCTTTCCTTCACTCTGCTTACAAAGCCTTTGGTGCGCCCGACCATGGCTGCAGCTCCATCAGTGCAGACACTCGTGCAGTTTTCCCACTTAAGTCCTCCTTGTTCAAGATATTCTGATGTGACCCGAAAAATTTCCCCTCCTGTTTGTTTTTCTGGCAATGCCTTGCAAAAAAGGAAGTTTTCTCTGATTGCGTCTCCATCCACAAAATGCACATTGGCCAAGAGTTGAGCATGTCCACTAATATCAGTAGACTCATCAAGTTGCAATGCAAATTTCTTACTGATACGGATCTTTTCCAAAACCACACTTTCGATGTCTGCAGACATGTCATCAGTACGTCTGGAAATTGTGTTATCTGAGAGAGGGACTTTGGCTATTTCTTCAGCTGCTTCAGGTCTGAGCATCTCATTTACGATGGCTTTGCAGGCGGGAAGTATTAATGTCTCTGCCACAGTGTGCGACTTTTTTGACTTAGCTACAAGTTCAGCAACGTGGTAGCTAGCTTTAAGGGCTCTCTCATTTACCTTTGTGGTTTTTCTCATGAAAGTTGCCTGTTTCTCCGTGTGTTCACGCAGGCGAACAAAATAGTCCGCATTCTTGTTTTGAAGTGAAGGGTGTTTCGTTTGGAGATGGCGTTTAAGCTTACTTGGGACCATAGCACTGTTGGATAGCTTTTCACCACACACCAAGCACAACGGAGTCGGTTTCATTGCATCCCTGGTGAAAGTAAATCCAAATGAAAGATAGCTTTCGCTGTATTGCCTCGCACCAGAGACTTTGCTTGAGCTAACCGTCTTTGCTTTCTTTTGACCTCCACTCATACTTGGGCCTTCATCTGGGTCCGAATTTTGTCCAGGGTCCAGTTCGGAGTTAGCATCTTTCCTTTTCAAAAACTTCTCCATCACTGTCACCATATAGTCTCGCTAGCCACAATGCCACTGTCACCGCCACCTGACACATCCATGTATCACTAATTCTCTTGTCTCAAAGTACAAAGCAACTAGCTACCTGCTGCCACCTACTGATATGGAAGAGTATTACATGGTTACTCTGCCGATCACTAGACAGCACAGACACTCGACAACGGCACATTATTTGCGGATAATAATTAATTCGTTTTCAAAAAATATTTTTTAGACCAATTAGGTGAAATTGGATAGTTTCCCACGGCACACCCGACAATATCTCATGGCACACTAGTGTGCCGCGGCACAGTGGTTGAAAAACACTGCTATAGAAAATGGCACTGTTTTTAATTCAATGTGAGTCCTTTTTTAAACACAAGTGTAGTTCTGAAGTGGCAATCTGAATCATTCTCACGGCAACACCCCACGGCCCCAGTGCAACAGCACTGTCTGCACTGTCTGCGTAATGGCAGACCTTCAACTTTTACATGATGTACATTACTGCTCTTAAGTTTCTTGTGCAATATTTTTACAACATTGAATGCGATTTTACTTTTCAAAATCATGATCACTTGTCAGTGTAGTGCAATATCATGTTCTCAAAACCAAAATAATGTGCAGCACTTTGTTCCACCATTTTAGTTCATCTTTAGTAACTCATACTTATCTTACCTCTGTTGTTACTCTGTTAGGCACTGGTACTTTTTGCTTCTTTAACACTTTATATCTTTTACATTATGAATATTTTTACTGATACTTAATACTCCTGGCCCAAAACTGGCCCCAGTGTGTGATCCTGACCCGAGGAACCCACCAGCTGTTCTGGTTGCTACTGGTTTGTGAACATTAATTCTTGGTACTGTAATTTGTGTCAGCGTAACTGAAGCAATCTCTGATACAAGAATTTAATTTGGGATAAATAAAGTTCTGTTGAATTGAATTGAATTAAAATTCTTCACAGCAGCACTGTAGAATCTAAAAGGCCATTTAGAACAGGAAAAAACTTACATTCTGACTTCAGAGCATTCTTGCATTATTGCATGATGGTAACCTCAATTCCTTCTTTTAGCACTGGTTCATCATTTTGGCTTAGAATGAAATCAATATCTTGTTAAGTAGTGGATGAATTAGTGCAACATTTGGTACAGACATGGACTGGTACATACATCCCAGTTGGTGAAGCCTAATGACTTAGTGATGCTCTGACTTTTACCCAGTTGCCACCATGAGGTTGACATGTGGTTTTGAGTTCAGTATCTTGACAACTATTTGATAGCTTGACATGAATTTTCGTTCAGACATGCCAATTAGTCAATTACTGAATTGAATATTGGGTTATAGTTCTGTGCAAATGACACTACTACTACTGTACTATGCTGACTGCTTTGTGTCATTTGGATTATTTAAATTATTATTATTTAGTACTATTTGTTACTATCATTTATGTATTTATCTTGAGTTTGAATATCTGTTAATTTCCATGTTTTGTACCTGAGAACTCCTTTAAAAACGATGGTGCATCTCAGGGGGTTCCTCCTCATTAAACTTTAAGGCTAAATACACTGTGTGACTGGTTTAGTGACACCTAGTTATTTTTGCCAAGTGGGAGATGTTGTTGTCACTGTCAATTCTAGATATCTCCCACTTGGCATTACAACTACAGTGGGAGGCTGACATGAAAAGTTTTTCACGCTGCTCGTTATTACCGTCTGTGTGACACAAGTCCCAGAGGAGGCTGGTCCATGGAGGCTGAGACAGAGGAGGTTTCTCCTCCTTTATTTCTGAGAGGCAAGAGACCAAAATATAAAAAAAGAATATTTGGTTGAAATAAACATTTACCAAATCTCAGTATCACTGAAAAATAATTTTCTCTCTTTGAAAAACATCCATTATTAAAATTCTGATTAATATGCTATGTTATGCTATGTTAACAACCAGACTTTGTATATGTTAACAAAGATGAGACGGAGAACAAGCCAGTAGCTCTACAATGATTGATGAGTTTTAAATAGTCAAATTTGCAGGAAAATTGCAGTGATTGAACAAAATTGCATGGTTGCGCAGAATTCACAGGGACTGGCTGGATTTGCCAGTTGTCGCAATCGCAACATCCTGTAAGGCAGTCTGTGTGTGAAGGTGTTGGGGACAGTGAGGTGTGGGGGGCAGAGTAAGATGGGCTCCTGCTGTCCTCCTAAGGGCGAGATCTTATCTATTAATTTAACTGGAATTCATTTTTTTCATACTATTCTGTGATTGCCAAATCATATAAATGACGCTCCACTGGAGGACATCCTTTCCAACCAATCAACAACCAGAATACAACATTGATATTGCATTGGACAAATAGTTTTTAAATTTGATCTCCAGTTATTTTCCAGCATCAGCAGTAAAACAATAGATAGATTCGTGAACTTCTTTTAAACACATTACTAAAAAAAATATATTTGCCAATGCAATAATTAGCTTGTTGTAGCAGCCCTTAAGGTAGGCTGACCAAACGTTCTCTTTTGCCCGGACATGTCCACTTTTCACGTCCTGTCCGGGGCGTCCGGGTTTTTTTTTTATAAACTGATGATAATGTCCAGTTTTCCGTGTGTTTGTGTGTGTGTGTGTTAGAGTGCGGCACAGGCCGCATATTCCTGTCCAAACCCGAACCGAGCCCGACATTATTTAATGACCAAAGCACTGAGATTGTGTCACATAGTGGTTACAGGCTATTTAACAGGCCGGGCGTGCGCCGTGGGTGCTCAGCTGCGGAGAGGGAGACCTCCGTGTTTGAGACGGGAACGGGAGGCGGGAGGTCCGACGCTTCCAGCGAGAGGAGAGGGAGAAATAAAACAAAATAAGATAAAATAGCAAAAACCTATCTCCCTCTTTTATTTTATTTTCAGCGTTTAATCAAGGCGGAGGCGGGCGGCTGGAGGTCCGAGGCTTCCAGAGAGGGGAGAGGTAGAAACAAACAGCCAATGTGTGTCTGTGTGTGTTATGTTCAGGTGTTGTCACGTAAATAACAGTGCCCAAGCAATAAACAGGACAAACAATAGGACTTTATTTATTTTTACACTACATTTTCACTGAAAGCTGACTGAATCCGACCCGAGCCCGAATACAATTTATCTACATTTCTGACCAAACCCGGCCGACCCGTCGGGTACCATTGGGCTCAGATCGCAACACTCTAGTGTGTGTATGTGTCCCCTATTGGGGCCTATCTGAATTTCTGTCTTCGAGAGATATTATTTTGTGATATAACTGAATTTTCTATCCATACATATAAATTTTAAATATATTAAAATTATAAGGCATCTTTGAGTAAACTGCGAGTATCATTTAAGTAGGCTATGTCGTGGCCGGCCAAGTGTCCTTTTTTGGAAATCAAAATATGGTCACCCTACCTTAAGGACTGTTAAAATAAGGACAAGAATGGATTCAGACTGGAGGTCATGGCAGTGGCAGAACGCTGCCAGGGAGCGGATGGAGAGCTCCACTCTTATGTTGGAGCGCTGGGCCTTACTGCCTCAGCTGTCGGGGCTGGATCCATGGTGGGACAACAGTGGTGTGTGGTAGCCCAACATGATGCTGCCCTCTGCTCACCCAGGACTGGATGCTGGTGTAGGCAGCGGACTGCTGCACAGGCTGAAGTGACACATTACACACATAAAGGGTTCACTCCTATCCACAGCCTGCAGTGAATCCTTTTGAGAAATCCAATCCAATTTTCAGTGTCACCAGCTGCCACTGGACACGACACCATCACAGTAAACACCCCAGTTTCCAGGGTCAAAGTCTGGTGTTTTTTACTCCCAACCAGGGGTGTAAATATCGACAGTGCAGGTTGTGCTGTTGCACTGGGGCGCGTGGGATGGGGTGCCTGTAGAGAGAGTATGTGGAGGGCCTACTTTCTCTAGAGTAGAGAATGGGCCCTTGTGAGTGACTCACCTTGCCACCTCGAAATACACCTGCACACACGTTAAAATACAAATGCTGTTATCTGCTTTATATGCCCTTGATCTCCGTCTAACCCTTTTTTGCTTTTGTGAAATAGTTAGTAGAAATCTGTAACAAAATTTAATGTTTGTTTTACAGAAACTATAAATAAACTGTTTAAAAAAAAACACTTGATGAATAATTTCTTGTTTTATTTGTAGTCTGTATGTTGATGCTGTCCCACGTCAAGTCTCGTCATGTGACAAATCTATAAAATATATAGTAGCTGTTTCAATGCAAAATCTGGTACTAGGGCCTTGATAATAGTATGCACTGGGGCGCATCCTATATACCGTACGCCTCTGCTCCCACCCATTTACCCCAACCTCCTCTATGACTTTACTGCAGTAACAAAACATCCTAGATTGGTAAAAATGTATATGCTTCCTCCAAAATGCAATTGTGTTGTAAAATAAATGTGTAATAGGGGACAAAGTATGGAGACAGGGTTCCTCTACCACACTGCTCACCCCTCAGTCTTGTAGCTCTGTGATGGACAGGTGAAGGTTCTGCATGGTGAGAAAAGAGACCAACACAATGTCGTAGCAAGACAGGACTGACAACTGTGTGATGAACTGACTAACACCCTGCATCAAGAATAGGTGGGAATGTAAGTTTCAGAATTTTCAGCAAATAAATCATGTACATTCCACCTCCTTCTCTAGTTGGCAAGTTGAGAGGGCATGAGTAATTGTGGAAAATGAATATAACGTCAGCACCAACTAAAATCACGTAAGTTGCCTGCTACTTTCTGGGTTTCATTTTTTCTCGCTTCGGCATGTGCCAAGTGTCGGGTTATAGGGCTTTGAAGAGGAAAGTAAAAGCCAGGGACTAATGGAAATAATGGAATTGAGAGGGAATGTGAAAGAGCCACCAGCTACATATACCACCAGCTGTGGCACTGCAACTTACCCAAAAGTGCCAAATGCAGTGCTCTCTGCCATTTAAAAGAGTCACTTCACACCCCCTACTCACACTTTCATTAAATCTCTATCCTCTGTGTATCACCACTAGTCTTAAATCTCTCCCCTCCTCCATTTCAACTGAAATCTCCCGTTCTCCCTACCCCCCACACTTGCTTTGTAAAAACCTCCTTCTTCAGCGATGTCAAATTGAGCCCTATGCCGAGCTTGGGTGGTATCAAATGAAATTACCACACAGTAGGATAAGCCTGTGAGCTATGGCCAAATGAGATTTGAGTGTGGAGGAGCTAGAGTTGCAAAAAAAAAAAAATCTAATGACCTTGATTTACATGGCAGGCAGCAGGAGAGCTGCAGGGCTTCTTATCATAAATGAAGGTGAACAATGAAAACAGTTTACGTTTTGATACACTGTAGGTCACCTTCAGATTTAATCATATCCCTCCCTTCCTGTAATTTTTTTATTTTGTATTTCTTTGTGCAGATCACACAATGTAAAACTACAGGGGTCTTTTGTGAATTGGGATCCTCACATTTGAGCTGCACTAGATCAGAATCTGTGTTAGAAATTTAGGGTTTAGCTTCCTTTGTGCCAGAGACTCCTCAGACTCTGGTTTATTAAAAAACTCGGATTCTCCTCTCTTCATTGCAGACATTTACTCATATTCTTAAAAGCTGGCAGTAAAAGCATTACACTGTGCAAAATGTTCAGTAGTCATTTGAGCTGATCATGGTGGTGATCAGTGCAGGGGGATCACATTACAGTTATCTGATTGTCACTGAGTGAAAACTAACACTATAATGAGAAGGTTACCTTTCTAACACCAATCATCATCCACCATGTGTGGAGGCAAACTACATCAAAGAAAGGCTAAACGAAGTCCAAATTTATTTGGGAACAAACCTTTTAGGGGCCGCTCACTTACTTCACTTTTTACGACGCTCTGATGAAATCTTTTTACATTTGTCTGTATGAAGACCAATAGACCCTTTGCTAAGCCTGCCCCTTTGTGATGGTCTGCAAAGCTCTTGGAGCTTGCACAGAGTCCACACTGTAAATAATTGCATTCCTTGATGAAATATTAGCAATTATTTTGAAAAAATAATTTCTGAGAGAAGCTGGCAGAGGGGTCTACAATATGTTTTTGAAGGAATTATTCAGGATGTCAAACTGACTCAGCAGCAACAGGTTAAAAAGATGAAGACAGTTAGAAGCTAAAGCCTAACTATAGGCTACAGATCACCAACAGCCACCAGACCAGGCGGCCATGGGAAGCTGCAGGGGAAGCCAAACACAGTTCATCGTTTTCCTTCAATGGTTCCTTTTGAGCCAACACATACTCTGATCTCATCGCACTGTCCACACTGAGATATGACATGTAAGGTACCCTGAGTGAGTTGGCTGTTGATGTTCTGGGACGCCGTGTCAACTTATGCGTGTTACATGCATTGCTTGTTTTCAAAATACACTTCTGTTTTCACAGGAAATGTACAATTTGCCTACAGCCTAATTCACAATAAACTTTCTACATCTGTATAACACTGTGAATGCTTGTGGTTACATTTTGTCAACACAGGCATGTGTTGGGGTTTAGGCAACAAAAGCACATGGTTGTGTCTAGTAAAAAAAGAACAGGGTTTGGCTTTACAATCATACGGGAAGGGAACATCAGCCTCCTGGATGAAAGTCAGTGGTTGCTGGACCCATCCACCACACAGCAACTGGCTGCGTATCATGCCGAGGTGAAAAGACAGCTTTCTTAGTCAGTGTCTAACGCTGGAAGTCACTGACCAAGTGCTGGTTTTGATGACTTTAGAGTGAGACCAAAGGTCTAGATTCAGTATTATTCTCCTCTTGCACTCCACCCCCATTTTGTGGCGAAAATGCCTAAAATGACATACCCAAATTAAAATGACTGTAGCCTCTGAACCACTCTGACTAACATGTATGCATGATGTCTTGTCAGAAAGAAAACTCCCTGAAGTTTCTTGTGAAAGTGTCAGAAATACTCTAGGTGATACAGAGACAGAGTAATGGGCCTCTAAAGTCAGTAAAAAGTTGAAGATTTTGCCTAAAATAAAATTAAAAATGTGTTTCAGGATGAATAACTGCTGTAGTTTCATCTGAGCAGGGCAATGACACTGTGGGGCTGTAGGCACACTATCAATAAACATTTGTGTCAAATTTGAAGAAGATTGTTCTATGACCATTCTACAGTGTTTTTTCCATGAAAAGATCCACTGGAGCTCCAAATGACAAGAGTGCTCACTCCGCTTCAAAACAGTACTATCAGTGATCAAACAACACTCAGCCAGCTTCAAACATTGTACCTTATTGAAATAAGGTGTGATTATGATAGCTGATGTTGTTTATGACAGAAACACCATAAAACATCATCAAATAAAGCCATATGAAACGTGAAAGTTATGATCCCACTTTCTAGAAGGTATATCTCAGCCAAAAATAGTGGTAGGAGTGAGACTCTTACCTTTTATAAAACAGCTATGTGCCCACTTGCGCTCCGCATGAGATGGCGAGTAATCCTTTAACTTTTCCCATCGAAAAACGGCATGACATGGCTTGTCACCACTCATCGCGATTTTGGACTCTGTGGGTACGTCCCAAGTCTCTTATTTTATACTGCTAACTCCTAACTCCTTACTTGAACCGGAAGTCGTTCGAGGTCCGCCATCTTTAAGGCCGTCTCATGTCTCTTATTCCTGCCAGTAAGGAGTTAGTGTTAGGCGTTAGGAGGGATCTGTTAGGTGCGATGAGTAAGGTAACACGAGAGGCTCCTAACAGGAAGTCTTTTTCAGCTTGAGGCTCTGACATATAAATACCCGCCCCCTACATCTGGTTCATTTGAACGAGATGGCGGAGAAATAGCGCAAGTGTACCCGTTACATGCATTCTTTGCAATGAAACGCTGTAATTCACGTCTACGTGACTACAAAGAGTAACGTTAATGATATTTCCTGCAAGACTGTCATGTTGTTATTAAGTTTATTTCATTCACAACCCGTTGCGTTGTTCAGCGGACTGTCTGTGATGCGTGGCTGTTAAATGTGCAGCTGCTCGAGTGATATAACACCACGCACACACACCTACACAAACACATTTGCCCATCATTAATTGTCCTGCATGTCATGTGAGTGGAATAATGTTTAATAGGCTGTAGGTAATATTAATATTAATTATTATTATTACTTTCATTAATGTTGTTGTAAGCTACTGTCATTACCGTCTGTCCTGCATCTTTCTCTGTCTGTCTCTCTCTGTCTCTCTCTCTCTTTCTGTCTCATTGTGACATACGGATTACTGTTAATTTATCATGTTGATCTGTTCTGTACGACATCTATTGCACGCCTGTCTGTCCTGGAAGAGGGATCCCTCCTCAGTTGCTCTTCCTGAGGTTTCTACCGTTTTTCCCCGTTAAAGGGTTTTTTGGGGAGTTTTTCCTTATCCGCTGTGAGGGTCCAAAGGACAGAGGGATGTCATATGCTGCAAAGCCCTGTGAGGCAAATTGTGATTTGTGATATTGGGCTTTATAAATAAAATTTAATTGATTGAGGTAGACTGACAGGTCTGATGTCTTATTCACTTAGCAGCTGACTTGTTGAATGATGGCGAGTGGATTTAATAATAGTGATAATAATGATGATAATAATAATGATAATGATGCTCATCACAGTGACAGTGGCAGGGCTACAGACCGTGCTTTAATTGCAACAAACTTCGGCAAATGACTCAATAACAATGGTAATACATGCAAAGGTGTGTGACCAAAGTCATTACGGCAGGGGGGGCTTTGATCAGCGAATATAATGTGACTTGGGATGTACGCCAGACGCTAGCTCCGTTATGCAGCAGATCCAGCTGAGGGAGGGACTGAACAGTTAGGTAAGGTGGCTAGGTTAGGTGGTTAGCAGTAATTTTAAGGGACTTGGGACGTACCCATATACATAGATGCCGCACCCTGGCTTGTGGGATGCGTCAATACCGCCGCCATCTTGCCTAGGTGCTCTGACTGGTTCAGACCCGTGTCAGACTCTGCATTTGGGTGTACGAACGAAAGAAGTGTTAAAACCAAGCAGAAGGGAATAACATTCCACAGGTAATAAGCTGTTTTATAATATTTTACTGTTACAAACATGTTTAATGAGATATCAAAAAGTGATCCTTCTTTTAAGCTAATCAAGTAAAGTAACTGTCCTGATCTGGTCCTAATGCCAAATTAAGCTAACGCTATGTCACACAACTTAAAGAAAAAAGGTTAACATTTATATAATATTACTTATAAAATTATGATACTTTGTCAAACAGCTATGTCGGTGTATGTGTTATTCCAAATTGTCAACTATCTGTTTCATGGCACCAACATGACATAACGCAATATAACGTTAGTAGTTAACTTGTGGCCTGAATTGTAACTACAAATTATGTGGAACTGCGTTTTTCTGACACACTTATTTTGTGTGTAATTTCCCAATAAACACAGATAGGAGACGGGCATGGGTAGCAGCAGTGAGGAGAAAGGACTTTGTCCCGAGTGACTCCTCAGTCATCTGCAGCTGTCACTTCAGACCTGAGGACTTCGACAGGACTGGGCAGACTCCTAAAAATAATACTAGCTACTGTACACTGTTTTTTTTGTAAATATGACCTAATAATGTAAACAGTTCTGTGTCCAGGCTCCCATGAGCACTGTGGTGTTATACATATGAGATTAAAGCAAAATGTTGTGTAAACATGCAGCTCTAAGTCATTTATTTTCACTTGTACAAAACCAAAATTTGTTAATCAGAATCTACACTGCAGCTCGGCACAACCCTGCTGATACACTATTTTTTACACATTGTGTGAAATGTGAATAAACATTTATAGTCAAAATTAATAATTAAATGACATCATGGTGGGCATTGTACATCTAGTAAGAAAAAATAATATCTATTACATGGGGAAAGTTTAGTTTAAATGTGCTGTAACTATTACTGTTACTTTATCTACATAAGATCAAATATTTTGGTATGAAAAGCTGCATTTTTTATTTAACCAAGTATCCTGTATCATAACTACATGTCTGACGATTGTAACAAACCAAACCGCATGAAAATCGGTTGAGAATTCAGCGAGTAATGATGATTTTAATCATAAATAATCTCCTGCCTCAATAGACATACATGCATTAGGCAGCACGGGTCCACCTGGGCAAGATGGCGGCCGCGTTGACATATCGCTCCAATGAGGAGCACCACTGAATGCGGCATCTATGTATATATATCTATGCATTTGAATGAGATGGCGGAGAAACAGCGGAAGTGTACCCGTTACATGCATTCTTTGCAATGAAACGCTGTAATTCACATGCCTACGTGACTACAAAGAGTAACGTTAATGATATTTCGTGCAAGACTGTCATGTTGTAATTAAGTTTATTTCATTCACAACCCGTTGCGTTGTTCAGCGGACTGTCGATGATGTGTGGCTGTTAAATGTGCAGCTGCTCATGTCCAGAACCACACGTGTTGATATAACACCATGCACGCACACACACACGTACACACACACACACAAACACAAACACACACACACACACACACACACACATTGCCCATCATTAATTGTCCTGCATGTCATGTGAGTGGAATGTTTAATAGCTTGTAGTTAATATTAATTATTAATATTAATATTATTACTTTCATTAATGTTGTTGTAAGCTACTGTCATTACCGTCTGTCCTGCATCTCTCTCTGTCTCTATCTCTCTTTCTGTCTCATTGTGTCATACGGTTTACTGTTAATTTATCATGTTGATCTGTTCTGTACGACATCTATTGCACGTCTGTCTGTCCTGGAAGAGGGATCCCTCCTCAGTTGCTCTTCCTGAGGTTTCTACCGGTTTTTTCCCCGTTAAAGGGTTTTTTGCTGGCTAGCTAACGCTACACTTTTCAGGGCTTAAATTTGGTTTTGGAACAGGGAAGAAACGTATATCTCCTTCTAATCTCTACAGTAATTAGTATCATTGTTACATGACTTGCACAATGCAACGTGTAGCTCATGATCCATAAAACCATCCTAAATTTGAAGATAATCTGAAACATTGCATGAGAGTCTATGGAGCACAGCCATGCAGTTGTCGGACCCTTGTTGGAACTTGCTGATGCAATGCAATGGTTTGTCAGTCTGAGTTGAGGGGAGGGAGTTAGCAAAGGGTCAATTGGACATTGAGTTGAGATTATTATGTCATGCTGAGCAACATTTTTATTCTATTCTGTGTATCATGGCTTGCTCCTCATGGGATGTATTAAATGACGATCATGAACATCAAGTGTCACGTCACATTTTTTCAAGTCACCTGCAATGCATAATAGCAGGTTTGGCGTTTCAGTTCTCTCACTCTCTTCTATGGCTCTCCCTCCCCCTCAAAGACACAAAGAAAAGAGAGACTCACATACATGATACATCACACACACTCCTCCACCCATCCACACCCTTCTGTCTGAGTGTTTTTGTATCTGCAGGACTCCATGTTGCTACTATTTAGTCACATGTTGCAACCATGGATCACTAGTGCAGATGTTATTAAAGGAAACGACCACTTCAGAATGAAAATACAGATAGTACTTACTCACCCTCATGCAGTGTTGGGTAAGGGTTACTTTAAAAGTAATCAAAGTATGTTACTGCTTCACTTTTTAAAAAAGTAACCAGTTACTTTACTGCGTTACTCCCTGAGAAAAGTAACTCAAGCACTTTTAAAGTACTTTTGAGTATTCTACATTTCCTATTGGGCAATGGACCACAGGGAGCTAAGCCTACATTATTTTGTCTCCAAAATTAAAGTTATGGACCACTTGCCCTTCACTGAGATCCAATTCTCCCATCACAGCCGTCACTTTGACCAGTAGAAACACACAACGATCTGCTGCTGTAGACAACTGTATGACAACACCCCAGCATTTTTAATATTTCCTCTAGGGTTGTTACCACACAGAGTAAAAGGGGGAAATGATGGTGTGAAACAGCAGAGGCACTTTGTCAACCCGCTGAGTTAACATTACTGTCATTAGCATCAAGCTAGCAAACAATGGTACATCCTCACGGTCGGACATAAAGTAATAACATTAACAAATAGCGGCGGGGCTTTTACTCACCACAACTGCAGAGGCTCCCAGCTTCATTTGAAACAAACTACATTATAGACGATCCGTTATTTATTAATCCTTCTGTGTGTTTATATATTTACTTTTTATCCACTCCGTTGTCTTTATAAAGTTAACATATCGCACCGTCATTTCAAACTCAACACTTGTTTCAAATTAAAAGCCCCTTATAACCTCGCTGAGAGAATCCCTCCATTTTCTAAATAGGCTTTTATTCTGAAACATTTTGTCAGAACCTCCTGTGGAAGATACAGTAACTTGACAGTTTACGTATGGCGCTTCAAATGTAGCTCCTGCCATCTGCTGACGCTTTTAGGTGACTACAACAACATGTCGGCTGGCACATGAACACACACAGTGACTCAAATAATAGTGAAAGTAATAAAAATAGGACAAGAATAACCCGATGACATCACACACGCCGTGAAAGATGACTGGGGATAATTGGTGAGTACCAGCATGTAGCGTGTACCAGGCATAATGCAAGTCCTGAGTCTGAAATATGTCTATCAGCGAGTCCTACTCCACCTATTTAGACTCCACCATAGACAACAGCGGCATTTCTTCTACTACGTAGCGAGCCACAAGCTCTGTGGCTTCCACAGCATGCAAAATTGACTTGAAAAGACGTAATTTACTCCACTTTTATAGCATAATTTCACACCATGGTCAGTTAGCCTGCAGGTGTGCTGTGTTTACATGGTAACTCGCGAGACTCAAGAACAAGAACACCTCTGAACATTCTCGAGTCTCGCGCCAGTAGCGTGAGAAAGATAGGCAGATTGGCGTGGTGTCTGCAGTGATGCGCTGCACTGGACCATTGTGGTGAAAAGGGAGCCGAGCTGGAAAGTGAAGCTTTAATTGTCAGTGACTGAAATAATTAAATTGTGGATACAAGCGGCCAAAATGAGTTTCCTTCGTGGGGTAGGGCAGTCAGAGCTACAGGCTACAGTGAGGCTAAAAACAGAGTTCATATGACGTTTTTCGAAACAACAGCACACTTGGATCACTATGGATGAGCGGTATGGGGATACTTTGTGGATTCAATTTTGTGTTCTTGGACGTTAGTCTGGGGCGCCGTCTGCCATTAGGTGTGCTAGCCGCTGCCCCCACTGATCTCCACAAGGGATGTGAGGACTCTAAAACTTCACCTCCATCTGCATATGGGTGAGTAGATAATGGCTGAATTTTCATTTTTAGGTGCACTATCTCTTTAAGGAGAGTCATTAGCTATTAATGACATTTTAAAAGTTTTGAGATAATGGACAACATTACAAAACTGACATTACTTCATTTTAACGTCCGTAATTCCTGTTGTATTTGATGTATTTCTCACTACGTTTCAGTGAACATTATGTATTTGCTTTACATTTTATGTTATACATTGGCGGGTTTCAGGACTGTAAAGAAAGAAGCTTTAACAAGCTGTGTATTGCAGTGTAAGGGGGATCAGGATGTGGTTTACATATTCAGTCTGCATCATGGATGAGGCCTCTTTAATTCACAGTCTAGGCCTGGAAACAGCAGAGTGCAGCATATATAGAAAAACCTAATTACAGTTGCAATCAAAATTATTCAACCCCCATTGCATAATAGGCTTATTGACAAAATATACAATTTCTCAGCTGTTTGCAATAAACAAATTACACAAGAACTGTTTAAGTAGTTCAGTGAAACTAATATTACAAGGGTTTTGATCCAAATTCAACACAAAATGCTACTTTTAATGACGACTGCAATCTCAAAATTATTCAACCCCTTCATGACAAGCATCTTCAGTACTTAGTAGAGCACCCTTTTGCTGTTATGACCTGCTGCAAACGTGATGCATAGCCAGACACCAGCTTCAGACAGCGTTCCTGAGGAATCTTAGTCCATTCCTCATGGGCAATGGCCTCCAGTTCAGTAATATTCTTGGGTGTGCGTTTTGCAACCACATTCTTCAAATCCCACCAGAGATTTTCTATGGGGTTCAAATCAGGCGACTGTGACGGCCACTCTAGAATCTTCCATTTCTTCTTCTGAAACCAAACCTTGGTGGACTTTGAGGTATGCCTGGGATCATTATCCTGTTGGAAGGTCCAATGACGCCCAAGCTTCAGCTTCCTCACAGACAGCATGACGTTTTCACCTAAGATTTCCTGATACTTGACTGAATCCATCGTGCCCTCCACACGCTGCAGGTTTCCAGTGCCAGAGGCAGCAAAGCAGCCCCAGAGCATCACTGAGCCACCGCCATGCTTCACTATAGACAGGGTGTTCTTTTCAGCATATGCTTCATTCTTCTTCCTCCAGACATACCGCTGTTCTATAGGCCCGAAAAGTTCCAGTTTTGTTTCATCGCTCCACAGAACAGAATTCCAAAACGTCTGTGGCTTATTTATATGGTTTTGAGCATAATGGAGCCGACTTTTCTTGTGCTTTTGGGTCAGTAGTGGTGTACGTCTTGGAGTCCCGGCATGGAGCCCTTCAGTGTTTAGTATGCGCCTTATTGTGCAAACTGAAACCTCAGCGCCTGCTGCCACTAAGTCTTGCCGCAGGTGTTTTGCAGTCACTCGAGGGTTTTTGACCACTTGCCTCCTCAGGAATCTGCTGGCAGCTGCTGGCAGTTTACTCTTTCTGCCATGTCCAGGTAGTGTAGCCACTGTTCCTTTAACTTTGAACTTGCGAACTATGCTTCCAGTTGTATCTCTAGGAACATTCAGAGCTTTTGCTATCTTTTTGTATCCTTTTCCTTGTTTGTGCAAGGCAATGATTTCTTCTCTGAACTTTCTGGACAATTCTTTTGACTTAGCCATGTTTCTAACATGCAATCAAACGTCACTCTCAACAAAACCCTAGCCAGTCCAGGTATTTATGTGTTCTATCTCAAGCACACCTGAATTAATAAAGCCCTTGATTAGTTGCACCAGGTATGCTTGAAACAGGGGGTTGAATAATTGTGATTAGTTGCATCAGGTGTGCTTGAAACAGGGGGTTGAATAATTTTGAGACTGCAGTAGTGATTAAAAGTAGCATTTTGTGTTGAATTTGGATAAAAACCATGGTAATATTAGTTTTATTAAACTATTTCAACTGTTCTTGTTTACTTTGTTTATTGCAAACAGCTGAAAATTTGTACATTTTGCCAATAAGCCTAATATGCAATGGGGGTTGAATAATTTTGATTGCAACTGTACACACCACTGCACAGCATGTTAAGTTAAGGTCTGGTTCATTCCTTTAGGGTGCAGGAACAAAATGTAGAACAACCTTAATTACATTTTTCTGCAATAACCAATGATTGCAGCACCTGTGCTCTCAGTGTGATGGAATTTACGCTATTAGCACTCATGGCTGGGTTTATGGTCTTTTAAGTATTTGTTTGATTCTACAGTGGACTGGTCTGGTGGGTGTTAATAAGCTCACACTATTACAAGTTCAGTGTCTGAGGCAGCTTCCCTTCTCTATAATGCTGAGCTCAGAAATTGTTTTGCAAAGTTCAGACACTGTTTTATTGAACCTAACCTCTGTTAGAACTCAACTACCTCTAAATACAATAGGCATGTGCTTTCCACTCCCTATTATGGCTATTTTGGATTTTATGACTTTATTGAAACCTTGGAACCTGTAACATTATATGTTAAATCCCATTACTAACGTATTTATTTGCTCTAACTAAGTAAGTTTTTTGAGTATAAGTCAACAACCTAAATCCCAGCTATAGTCAGATGCTGGACATACTGGCGTTCTTCCTAAACTTCTGTTTTTAATATATTGGTCAATCAGATATGTTGCTTGGGTCAAAAGTACAAATCTGAAAGTTGTGATGCTGTGTAAAACATAAATAAAAAGAGAATGCAATGACTTGCAAACCCTTTTGACCTCTATTCATTTTAATATAGTCCAAACACAAGATATTTAATGTTCAAAGTCACAAATTGTATTATTTTTTATAAATATACACTCATTATGAATTTGATGCCTACAGCACATTCCAAAAAAGTTGGGACAGGAGCATATCCACCACTGTGTTACATCACCCTTTCTTTTAAAAGCACTCAATAAGTGTTTGGGAACTGAGGACACTTACTGTTGAAGTTTTGAAAGTGAAATTCTTTCCAATTCATGCTTGATATACAACACTCCAGGGTCTCTGCTTTTGTATTTTGCGCTTCATAATGTAATACCATTTTCAATAGGAGACAGGTCTGAACTGCAGGCAGGTTAGTCTAGTACCTGCACTCTTTTACTAGCCACTCTGTTGGAACACATGCAGAATGTGTCTTATTGTCTTGCTGGAATTAGCAGGGATGTCCCTGAAAAAGACATTGTCTGGATGGCAGTATATGTTGTTCCAAAACCTGTATGCACCTATCACCATTCATGGTGCCTTCACAGCTGTGAAGTTACCCATGATGCCATGGGCACGAACATACCTCTATACCATCACAGATGCTGGCTTTGGACTTTCAGCAGGTAACAATCTGGATGGTCCTTTTTTCTCTTTGGCCTAGAGGACAAAATGTCCATGATGGATTCATCAGACCATTGTATCAGTCCATCTCAGATGAGCTCAGGCCCAGAGAAGTCTGCTGTGTTTCTGGATGTTGTTGATATCTGGCTTTCGCTTTACATGGTCTGAAGCCTGAACTTGGATTTGTAGATGCAGCGATAAACTGTGTTTAATGACAATGGTTTTCCAAAGTATTCCTGAGTCCAAAGTTGGTTTTCAGCCTTGCGCCTTACATACAACGATTTCTCCAGATCATCTGAATCTTTTGATGATATCATAGATTGTGGATGGTGAAATTCCTAAATTCTTGCAATTGTACATTAAGAAAGGTTTTCAAACTGCTGGACAGTTTTTCACAAAGTGACTGCCCTTACTTGTGGACAACTGAGCCTTTTGAGAATGCCCCCTGTCATAGCTATTAATAAGATTATTATTTGTTAGCTGACAAGCCACCCAAGCTGCAAGCAAAGAAGACCAGGACAGACTGCAACAATAATTCCCTGCTGGCAATATACAATGAAATCCTGGACGAAAATGCTGAGGTCACACTGGGGCAGGCAAGCAGCCTTACAGAAGTGGAGGTAATTCATTAAACTTAATGTTAGGATAAACAAAGCTTTCAACTTGTGTTAAAAATACACCAGGACTTAATATTGTTATGTTATTTTGTTCTACTTTAGCTGCAAGGATACCTCTCAGAGTCCCCGATTCCCAGGACTGAAATCCCAGGGGAATACTGGAGAGACAACAAATCCCGTTTCCCAACCCTGGCCCAGCTTGCACATAAATACCTATCAGCCCCTTGCACCAGTGTCGACAGTGAACTTTTTTTTCTGCTGCTGCTCATGTGATTGAAGAGAAGAGAAACAGGATCGAATGTGAGAGGGCAGAGATGCTTCTTTGTATCAAGAAAAATCTCCCCCTGTTGCCCTCAAAGTAGCATAGTTTATGCTCAGCCCTGGGAAAAGTCCTTAAATAAAACAGGTTCAAACAATGCAAGGACAAAGAAAATGTACTTTGCAAAGGCAGGGAATTTATTCAGATTGTAGATTACAACAATAGAAAACACTTGTCTATTTGGGCGAAAATGTGAATGTATATACAAAACTCCTTTGCACACCTTTAACATTAAATGACATAGGGACTAGTCTACTATGTGCTTTCTGTTATTGTGTTTCATCTGCAGACTAAGTAGCCACAGACTTTCAGTTCTATTGAAGCACTTATATTTTCAACAGGAAGATCTTTAACAAAATAAAATGACAATCAAAAACAAAAACAAGCAAACAGGCAGGGAGTCTAGCAAATATTGACAGACATTAATAACAGGAAGGGTATCTATTTAGTCGCAGTGGTGAGCCAGTCGTAAGTGCAATGCGTCACTTCCAAATGGTAAATGGACCTGCATTTGTATAGAGCCTTTCTAGTCATCCGACCACTCAAAGTGCTTTTTACACTACGAGTCACATTCACCCATTCACACACACATTCATACACTGGTGGCCGAGGCTACCATTAAGGTGCCACCTGCTACTCAGTTTTTTAACACACTCACACACACCGATAGAATTTGGGGTTCAGTATCTTGCTCAAGGATACTTAGACATGCAGACTGGGGGAACCGGGGATTGAACCACTGATCTTCTGATTAGTGGACGACCCGCTCTACCTCTGAGCCACAATATATATGATGAAACAGCCCCACTGTTCACTGTCCATATCATTTTTTTAATTCAATCCTCCCAAAATCTTCTCACTCATCAAATATATTTAATGTCAAACTTTAATCTGAAAAGCAACTACTAACTATATCTGTAAATTATGTAGGTTGCAGTACAAAGTAAAATATTTCCCTCTGAAATGGAGTGGATAAGAAGAAGAGAGAAATATACAGTGGGAATACTCAAGGACAAGTAGTCACATCTGTACTTACTAGGTACAATATTGAGTAATTATATCTGTTTTTAAAATTTATGTATTCAATGCAATAATATACAACTACCGGCTAAATCTGGCTTACAAACAATATATTTCTAAACAGAAAATCACGATAACAATACTTCAGATGATGTATTGCTTTTGTTGTCAGGATTCATCAGTTCAGTCCATTCATCTCCCCTTTCCTTAGGAAATAATACATCACTTTGCTCCACATCTATCTATTGTGATTCAGTGGGCTAAAAATAACCTCTGTGGAGAGGTGGGAGTTTAATAATTGATTCCCTCTACAGGGATGCTCCTTTTTACTGGAATCCCCTCTCATGACCCCGTATCAGGGAGACCACAGCACTCTCCTGGGACTCTGTACAACCCATATCTGGGCCATGCTGGACACAGACTTAACACCTATTTTTTCCTGATTCTAAGACACTGTCTTCACCCTTCTTGTTGAATCGCAATGTGAGGCTGTATCTACAACAATGAATATCAGTGCTAAAAGATGAAAGGTGACCAACAAAAAGGACATTTCATTACTATATTATTGACAAAGAACATATAATGTCAGGAGATTATTGTACGTGTCAGTGATTTCAACAGACAGTCGTTACTATGAATGTTAATGAATCAGTGATCAATTCATGACCAATTGGTTGGCATGACATTATCTCCTGATATCCCATGGACATCAGTTTGTTTTCTGGAGCTGGACTCATGTTGAATTTAGATGGAGTCAAGATAACTGCGCTGTGTGTGCCGCACGTTCCTCCAATTACACAAGAGGTCAGGAAGTGGTCAGCCCAGTCAGACTGTACTGTGCCCAAATTATGATTAAACAACAAAAAACCATGGATTACCAGAACCACCCACACTGACATCAGCACGTTCAATGTGGCCAGTCTGGAAACGTGGACAACTATAAAGTTGCAATCTACAACATAGGAAGAGCAGAGGAACTAAAGGAACAAAGTGGAACTGCAATCTCCTTCAATCCACTACAAACTCCCACTCCTCTCTTTATCAAGTGCTGATGTATCTAATGCAGGTGAGCTAAATAACTTTAATGCCTCTGCACCAGTGACAGCTGTGACTGGAGGCATTATGTTTTCACGTTCTCCACCCGTCCTTCCATCCATCTGTTCATCCCTTTCTCATAAACGTCACTGTTACCTCATCTTAGTCTCATATACACCATATCTCAAATACAACTTAAGGGATTTTTTTTACATTTGGTAAACGCATCCACTGGGACTCAGTGATGAACTGATTAGATTTTGGTGGTCAAAGATCAAGGTCACTGTGCTCCTTGCATCCATTTCATTCTTGTGAATGCAATGTCTTAAGAACACCTTAAAGGGAAATTTTGGTTTATTTCAACCCATCTCCTATCGTCCTAAATTTGTTTCAAGTGACTAGTGACGAAAAATAATAGTTAGCATGTTAGCCGTTAGCCTAGATACAGCCGGGGCGCATTAGTAGCGTCAGCCCTGTTAAAACGTAAGTGAACGGGCATACTTCAAGTGCAAAGTTAGTCCACTAAACAAGCTTTTTTTCCACAAAGACTGCCTCATATCGTTAGGATAAATGTCAGAGAACATATAGAAAACAACATGTAAACGTGTTATCTTACCTTACTGGTGTGCTGTCATGTTTGTTTATCATCTAGCTCTGCTTTCCAAAGCGCGGCTTGGAAAGCAGAGCTAGAGCTTGCGGATTTCCTCCTCACTGTGGACTCCAAGTTGCATGGCTGTGATTCCCAGCTTGTTCGCTTCCCTGACCTGCTCCTCCATGAGAGCAACTAGTGGAGAAACAACAATAGCCACTGGGTTTTCACTGAATCCCATCTTTTTCCCAATCAACGGAGCCAGCTGGTAAATTAAACTTTTACCAAACTCTGTAGGAAGGACGGCAGACACATCCTTTTTTTTCAATAAAAGCTTTCAGTGCAGCCGTTCGTTCTGCTTTTAAAGAAAATGTACATTCCAGTTCGTTCAACACATGTAACATCAAAATCAGTAGCCACATTGGTTGTTTACGAAATGCATTTTTTCCGCTCCTTGTCCCTCCTCTTCTGATGACGTGCCCGTCCCAAAGTAATAAACGGTTGTGATTGGCCCGGTAAGCTTTAACCGATGCCAGAATGTGCCTTTATGATTGCATAGCCAGACTGATCTGCAGAGCGAAATAGAATATGAGCTCGCGAGATTAGGATGGTTTCACCAGACTAGGGAAACATTTGATGAGACACTGAATTGGTGATTCTAATCATCTGTGCTGCCGTGGGAAAGATGTGCGTAAAGTATGGAGACATCAGCGTAAACTCCAAGTGCATCTTCACAGGTTCATTGAGGCATACAGCCTCAAGTGGTAATTCTTGTTATGCAGATTTTGAGGCCATCTGCAACCAGCAAGCAAGCACAGTTGAAGCAGAGGTTAATGCATGGGTGGTGCACCTTTCACACCTATCTCCCTTTTTGAGCATGACGTCAGGAGGGTTTTCAAGTGTGTGAACACTTAGAAAGCAGCAAGACCAGAGGGTAAACTATGCGCTGACCAACTAACGCCAGTGTTCACAACATTCAGCCATTCACTGACTCAGTCTGTTATACCCATGTGCTCCAAGAAGTCCACCATCACTCCTGTGCCCAAGGAAACATGTCCAATCTGCCTAAATGACTGCTCCCTACCAGCACACTGGACCTACTACGATTTGCCAGCTGTCCAAAGTGATCCACAGAAGACAGCATGACACACATCCTCCACACCACCCAACTTAACTAGGGTTGGGTATCGTTTCAGGGTTTTTTTTATTCCAATACCAGTGGCTGAGAGACCCAGCAGCCAGACATTTCTCCATTATCTCTTTAGGAGCCGCTGAGATTGTTACTATAATGAGAATAGCTGGTCCACTTTAACAGTCCACCTTAGGTGAGCAGGTGAACACACCTCTTCCGCCCTCCTCCTTAAAACAGTAGCACCTTAGGGCTGCATTTTGAGTCCTCTGCTGTACTCCCTGTACTCACATGACTGTGTAGCCACTTTGGACTACAACACCATCATTAAGTTGGCTGACGACACAGCTGTGGTGACCTGATCACACATAACAATGTGAGGGCCTACCTAAGAAACGTCGAGGACCTGACCTGCTGGTGTCAGGACAACAGCCTACTCCTGAACATCAGCAAACTGAGAAGATGATAGTGGACTTGGGATGAAGCAGGAAGGGAACTATGCCTTCCTCAGTTTCAACGGGTCGTCGGTGGGGTGCATAGCTTCAAGTCTCTTGGTTACTTACCACATCACCAAGGAACAGACTTGGGCATTGCATACTGACCCAGTGGTGAGAAGGGCAAGGGAGAGACTGTTTACCTCAGATCCTTGAGGAAATTCTGAGTATCCTCTCAAATACTGAGGAATTTCTACTCCTGCACCATCAAGAGTTTCCTGACAGGGAACTGCCTGGTAAGGAAACAGCACCGAACAGAACTGCGAGGCCCTGCAAAGAGTGGTTCATTCAGCTGAACTCACTATAGATGCTGCTCTACCCTGTGTAAAGGATGTTTACATCAGGCAGGTGGTTGGGGTCTTTAGTAATCATTAAAGACCCCAACCAGCCAGATAACTGCCTTTTCTCCCTTTTGAGGTCTAAAAAAGGTACTAGATACAGAAGGCCAGCAGTGAGAGGCCCAGAAAGAGTTCTACCCTTAGGCCACAACCATTTGTAAACAAAGCCCTAGTGCAAAACTGTTTTGAAAGTTGGAGCAGGAACAATTTTGACTGACATTATTTTTTATTGAAATTTCTTAAATTAAATGATTTAAACACCTTACCTTGTGGAAAATGCACATAAACAGTTTAGAAATAATCATCCATCAAGGAGAAATGTGTTTGTTCTTTATAAGCTTTTGAAAATTAATCAGTGACCTATCCTCAACATTAGGTAAGAACTGTTACTTTTTATCCTAGTTGAGCACTTTGTGAAATTCCATTAGTAATTCAGGGACAATGTTTATTATCTATGATAACTTTTTTCTGCAAAATATGCATAAAGCAGTGTGAAATTTTTTTTTTTTTTGGATTAATTTGAATATTTTCCTCCCCAGTAAAGTGAAAACATGTAATATGAATTCAAAGCATGCATCCAGTGAGAGTTCTGTACTACAACAGTAACAAAAGATTTGCTGTCATGTGTGAAGGACGGGAATTCAGGTAGCACTGACAATAGCTACCAAAAATAATGATGCAAGACACTTGAGAGGCAAAGTGTGTGTTGCCATTGTGAGTGTTATATTTTGCAGTACTTAATAATTCAGCATTAATGATTTACTTTGTCAGGAGATTAAGACTCCTCACTAAGTGGGCAGCTGCTGTCCCAAGGGAGGAAGCTTCAAACCCAACACACAATGCAGAGAAAATCTACATAATATCAGTTGCTTATCAGGATGGTTTGTTATTAGTCAACGGCTCAAATTTCCATGTAAGAGTTCACCAACATTTGTTACTTCTTCTTTTTTTTTTTTTTTCATTAATGAGTGATGTGTAATACATGACGTAACAACCCCAACACCAGCAAAGTGTAGCATTGTGGAAAACATTCAGCTGGCAGCATCTCATTTTAGCTGTTGCTCACTGTTGCTTTCGCCAGTTAAAATAACAATGACATCACATGAGCTATGGCTAGTTCATGCTAATTCCAGGAGTAACTTGATGGCAGGCCAAAATGTGTCTGATGTCTGTACTCAGTAAGGGATATCTTTTTTGACAGCACATTCTCACTCTGACCTCGTCACATGTCGATGTTTGGTCGCGGACTTTCCATGTAGAGATATGAAATGCAAGGTACCCTGGGTGCATTGGTTAAATAAACACAGACTTTCATCCAGGAGACCACAGTAGAGGTCCCGTTTGAAACCATAAGTTAATGTCGTTTTAAAGTAAGGTTATCCATTTTCCACTGACGTTCTCTTTTTCTAAACCTAACCAAGTAGTTTTGGTGCCTAAACCTAACAGCGACCGTTTAATGACATTAACCACCTGTTACAATATCTTTCTGTTGTGCGTCACATAGATACCCTAAAGGGTGCCTTGTGCGTCACTATGAGACACCAAGGGGCATGACAAAGCATTGGTATTTGATGACCTGAGAATAAGAACAGATTGGCTTTATCACTCAGTACATTTAGATGACATTTGAAAAAATCGATTTGTTGTATTAACCCAACTAAAACCAGACTTTTGGAATACAATTACTCCTGCATGTATACAGCCAATCAGACTCAAACTCACCTAGATGCTCCGCGCAGGCTCCAGTGTTTCCGCACCGGTCTTTAACTCAGAAGTTGAATAGCATTAAATGCATAGTAGAAGAAGGAGCCGATAACAATATGGCGAAATCTACATCCAGAGCCATGGATTTGGACAGATGAAATGTACAGAGCTGCAAAGTTGTCTGCCATGTTACCAGTTTGCTGCTAGCTAACTGTAGCAAACTTGTTTGTTGATTGTTTGGTCTGTGACGTTATGGGTCAACTGGAAAAAGGTCCTATACTAAAAAGCTGAAAGGGGGCATATCGCCACCTATTGTAGCGGAGTCAAACACACTTTGGTCAATAAATTGTTTTCCCTCCCGTGCTTGTAAACTTGGACAAAGACAGTAGTCCAATTAACCATAGCTCGACTTAACTGTGCATGTAAAAGTACTGAGTGTGCCACATACATATTTAATTAACATTGCATATCACCTGGTTGTATATAAATATATTGTAAGGCAGATCACAATAGTCAAGTTTGACCCTCCTTTATTCCCTTATGTGTTACGTGTTGCTAGATATAGCATGTTGATTGGTCAGTGAGAGTAACGTGAGCATGCATGAGAAGTGTAATGAGATTCCCATGTTAGTTACTCAGTTTTGAAGTTGGATATTGAACGGTGCTCATGGCTTACTGCATGGACAGGCTGGCTTGCTGTTCTGTGCCCGAGCTAGAGGCAACAACACAACATAAAAGCATCCACTGAGATTGATGTATACAACTGTTTGTCCTGTGCTTACCGACTGAAGTTCAGTAAAGTTCATGACCAGAGAGTCCTTGTTATGTGAAGTACTTTCCACCCACGCACATCCAGACGAAGGAGTCAAACTCACTCAAAAGGTTCAAGCTCAACAATATGTATTAAACTCTGTATTGGCAGATATTCAATCATAAAGGACTGACATTGGAATCAGGGCCTGAAAAACTTGATCAGGACAACCATAGTTTCATGTTTAAAAAAGGCTAAGTCATTTCTGAGGACTGAGTCAAAATATTCTACAATGTGTGTGTTCATGGTAATTAAGGAAGATGTCACCTAGTGCAACAGTGTGGTTCACTGATGTGTTTTAACAGTTCTGGACAGCAATGGCTCTCTATGGCACAGAGGAAGAAGATATATCATGATTAGACACACAAACTTAACTTGTTAATGGGATCAGTTGGTTTCAGTCTTTACATGGTATTTATTGACAGAACAAAAAACATATATCACCAAACTATTCTCTACAAGGCCTTTAAAAGTTTTTTCTAACAAATCTAGGTGATTTTCAATAGTTGCTGAATTTGACTAAAACAAAACTCACTTCTAACTAAATTAGTCTAATCTGTTATTATTGGAATGTTTTTCTAAATACATTTTATTGTGCTTAATGTTTTTTCTTTTTCATTAAATGTCTGCCAGAGAACACAAACCTTACTAAAAATGACACATTTCTTGTGACAACTCACAATTTGATTTGTTTATCCTTGAGTCTATAATACAGTCTGGCATACAGAATCAGTATCAGTATTTCAGGATGTGATTATAGACAGAATGCCAGCATCCTGGAAGTAAAAGAGGCATAGTGGGTGTGACATTTTACACAACAGCGTCAGCCTCTAGTAATATAATGTTTTTTATCTCTGCTCAAATAGTTGTTATTGAAGGGAAGAAGAACTTCAATATAACAGCTGATTCCAAACTTTTGAACATTCGTTTATAGACTCTTTTTGTGTTTGTAAACAGCAATGACGTATTTTGTAGGTGTAGCCAAACTGGTGGCAGAAAGGGACAGTGGTGGGTGGTGGTGAGTACCAAATAAAACGTAAAAAGCAACTGATTGCAATGAGTCATTTTTATATCCATGGGTTTATGAGCTATATGTAGTAGGAAATAAAGTTTTGTCACCAGTTAATTAGAATCTTGTTATTTAGGCTATAATTTCTGCTGCTCAATGCTCAGTAGAGTAGTGTGTGTTAGGGTTATATGAACTGAATTATTTACATGGTGAAAGATAATTCATCATCAAAAAGAATGGTAAAAACTTATGTTTGTCAAGCATGGATTTGGCTTGTTGTCCTTGATTAATAGTTGTGGAGACCATACAGGTCTTCATTTAGCATCAACAGGCATTCTCAGAAACAGTTTTCTATAAAAATGATCTTTATTGTACTCCTGTTCTGACATTGAACGGCACAAGAAGACATTTTTTTCCAGGTATCTTAACCATTTCTCTCCAGTGTCCGCTGTTTTACTGCCACCAGCATGCACACACAACTACTGTGACATAATTTTGACATCCACTCAAAATTGGTCTATGTACCTGATACTGTCTATACTGTTACATAATTATCTCCTGATGAACACAAACTGTATAGTTAACAATCCTTTGATTTGACTTTACATTACTGTTTCCACTGGACACAAATTTTGATTGAGTAGCTCCCTTATTAACATGTGAGGTTATAACAAACATCAATTCAGACTGCAGCTTCTTCTGTTATTGACTGAGGATGAGGATTGGTTCAATCGAGAAGAGCAGCCTAAAATGTTGATTATTATGTTATTGACCACACAGTGGTGGACAGGGTGGTGAAGAGCAGCGTTCATCAATATCAGGGATCTGATCAGCTCTTTGGCTTCTTCTTGCACCTGATCCCATGCAGGATCTCTCCTTTGAGCCCCCTGTAGAGGCATCAATCCCCTCTATGGAAAGACTGGAGGTGTTAAAGTGAAGTTTTCCCCTCCTATCTGCCTTTACCTGCTGTCTCCCCTTTGAGTGACTTCACACTGAAAGTCAGAGTCTGAATTGGATCAGTGACTACAGAGAAGCTCTGCAGATCTGTAAATAAACAACAACACTGTTCTCTTTTCTTTGAATCCTCTGAGATCGGTGTGGGCCTCTATAGGCAGTGCAGCTCATTGTGCTCATTTGCAGACTCTGAAAGTAAATTTCTCATTTAATTCTCTTCATAAATACTGCAGAATACTTTACTTTAAAGCTTTGAACCAAACAAAACAACTCTGAGATGAATAATGAGTTCTTGACAGTAGATTCAGATGGAAACAGATTGACAAACACTAAAAAAAAATAATGAAAGGCTGTTTGAATACTGTGGTTTAATGAATGAACTGCTTATCTAGTGATGCTCATTCCAATGGTAAAACTTAATCAGTAGTTCTATCTGGTCTATCTATGCTGGTCTATCAGCAGGGTATTTCAAAGCTGTAGTAGTGGATAAACCAGTGGTAGATAGAATGACCTTCGACAAATAAACTATTATTTATGTTTCAGCTGTGATTCAGAAACCAGATATCTGCCCTTTTTTGTATCCATGACTGTGAAACCAACAGAGAAGGGGACTTGCTGCAGCAGTTGGGGTTTAATTACCTTGCTCAAGGGCAGTGTGGTAATGAGAGACAGACAGCTTGTTTGTTTCCCCTAACCTGATTCTCAGCCTAAAAACTCTTTGAGGCAGTGGATATGACAACAAACTCAAATAAATACATTTAAGAAGATGCCATCAGACATTACATCATTTTAAATTAAACTGACTGTCTGCATATATTCACACATGCTTGCTGGTGCTGATGGCCTGTGCAATCATAGAGTTTTGTTGGCATATAGATGGATCATGCACATGACAAACAGACCTCAGCAGACCCCTGTGGACCCGAACAGCCAGCAAGATGCAGAAAGTATCATTTTGGCTTAACATTTTATTGGGACTAATGGACCAAAGTATCTTATTACATTGAGTCATTACAGAGTTTTGCAATGTTCAGAGCAAATGTACTATTTGTTTTGTAGTACTGTGTATGAAAACAAGTCATTAAGCTTTTGCATTTCAGCAACAAGGAGGTGCTGCAACGTTATTTCATCTTAAAATTCAGCATGTTGAATCAATGACAGTGGAGCCCATCAGTGAATTAAATCACCCTGACTGGCAGTCCAGCTCAGTGCAAGAGAAGAGACACAGAAATGAGGAAAGTAAACAAAGAGCTGAAGTCAAGAGGGATTGAGACCAAAACAAACTCGTTACATAAGGTCAGATTATGTTTCTTTAGCCATTGAGCTCGTTAGCAAAAACGTTTCCTGATAGATTGTGTTATTGTCAACTGACGCACGATAAATGTGCTCTGTTCTTTCAATACTGGATTTGTGTTGTTAATGTGCTAACTGGCTAACTAGTGTCAAAAAAGTCTTCCAGTCTCCCTTTTTGAATGAGGATTACAGACGACCGATAAGTTTTGGTGTGAGTTGCCAATTGTTGGAGATGTTAGTCGTAGAGATGTCTGCCTTCTCTCCAATATAATGGGACTAGATGGTACTTGGCTTTTGATGCTCACAGCACAAAAAACAACAACATATGAATAACTCAACAATAATGTGTCTTTCCAAAAATCATGACCCAGGCAATCCACAGACCTTTTTGTGAGCCATTTCATGTATTAACTATTTTCTTTCTACCAAACCACACTTATCAACCATATCACCACACAGAAGGAAGTGTGCATCTACTACTAGCTCACCTAGCACTGTTGAGCTAGCTCCCATGTTAGTAGCAGTCAGCAGGTAGAGTTGCAATGGCATTTCTTGATGCCGCTGGTCTCCTCCAAAACCTGTGATTGCACTTATCTCATCCTCTGAATGACCTGCTCACATGCCTTCCTCCTTTGTTTCTTGGGGCCTATTTTGTTTCCTATTTTTACAAATGATTTGGGTTAAGACATTACAGCAAAAATACATTTATATGCATTCACACGCATGCTCCCTCCATAATGCAGGCAGTGCAAGAGCTTCAGACTGTATTTCAATCATTACAAACTGGTCTGCTGAGTTTAAAATTGATTTTAAATGCTCAGAAAAAGAAGTTTATAGCCTCCTTAAAAGCTCGCTCACAGTTGCTTGATGATTTTAGCATCCTAACTTCTACAGTAAATCCATAGAAAGAGTGTCCTCATACAAGTACTTGGGTAGTTGGATAGATGACAAGCTTTCATTTAATGTACATATTGAAAGCTTAAAGTGAAGATTGGCTTTTATTTTAGAAATAAGTCTTGTTTTACTTCCAGTGCTAAGAAAAAACTTGCAGAGGCTACTTTTCTGTCTGTGACATACTGTATATGTATGCAGCCTCCTCCATTTTATGTAGCCTTGATTATGTATACCATGCATCTCTATGTTTTATTACAAATGCAAAGTCACTTACTCATCATTCTTAATGATTCGGTGGGTTGGACATCATTGCCCATTCCAAGACAACAGCACTGGTATATTTTTTATGTATACAGCAATACTGGGCAAACTTCCAGCCTACCTCTGCACCCTTCTGTGTGTCAACTCTGGCAGTTACCAGCTACACTCCTCCAAGTGGTTGCTTTTTAATGTACCCCGGGTTTTAGCAGATCTGGGGAAAACTGCATTTTCCTACTAGGCACCACAGGCATGGAAAATTAGAAACACCATTGATGAATTTAAGGGCATCATAAATAGCATAGGCTACTATGTTTGAATAGTTGTTGTTTTATTGTGGATTTTGTATTATATGTTGTATGTGTTGAATTTAAATGTGTTTTGATTGTCTGCTACCTTGACCAGGATTTTCTTGTAAAAGAGATTTTCAATCTCAGTGGGACTTCCTGGTTAAAAAAAAGGTTAAATAAAAAAAAACAACACACAGTCCAAAGACATGCAGGTTGGGGATAGGTTAACTGGTGACTCTAAATTGACCGTAGGTGTGAATGTGAGTGTGAATAGTTGTCTGTCTCTATGTGTTAGCCCTGCGATAGTCTGGCGACCTGTCCAGGGTGTACCTTGCCTCTCACCCAATATAAACTGGGATAGGCTCCAAGAGGATAAGCCATTACGGAAATGAATGAATGTATAAATTTAAGATGTATGAATGTAAGATGAATGACATGACAGCTCCTTAAATGTCAAGTTGAAACACCTCAATTTTCCCCTGGTGGCTAGCTGCAGTATAGGTCATAAAGCCTGCCCTGTCCATGTTAGTGGATGGGACATGGGGCTAACTAAAATGTCCACATCAAATACATTTTTTGCAAAGATGGTTGTCATTTCAGGTAGGTTTTATCACACTGCTGTTTGTTCAAGTGTTCGTTTCTCTGATAAGTTTGGTGATAATTAGTTATTTAATGCTATCAAATATAAATGTTACAACATGACCTGACTGTGTGAGCCAATCGGTGGGCTCGCATTCAGTGGTACTGTTCGTGATTAGTCGGAAGGTATGTGGGCACTTAATACCGCTACTGCGCAAACTCTGGCTTCGAATGACATTACCAGAGCAAGATGGCAGCAGCCATATCTGGGATATTTTAGCTTCACATATTTTAGCTTCACATGGTTAAAAACAATAGTAGGCATAATGTGGAGGTCAACTCCTTGGGTTAGGGATTTTGCATTTAGCAGGCTTTTCTACCCTGTAGCGAGGGGACAATTGTACTGGGCACTGTGCGCATCAATCATACCTGATATGGAATAATATCTACAGTAGATATAGCCATGTCAGGCCCCTGGTGCAGAGCACCTGCAGTACAAAATATATGTTGAAATGATCCCAGAGGGGATGAATCATTTCATTTATGATTTGTAACATTTAAGGAATTTTTTTATCCTCTCTTTTAGCCATAAAACTAGAATTACCACCCTGTAATTGTATGTCTCTGTGCACCAGTCAAGTTTCTCTTACAGTTTACATCCAATGGATACACACACACATCTTCCCCTCAACAGCACAGAAGATCTATATAATCAGCACAGTTTTAAGGTGGGCACCCAAGATTAGTGTCACCAATTCAGTATCTGACCAAATGTCTCCCCTTCTGTTCCTGAGTAATGATGTTGAGTAATGGCCAGAAAGGTGTTTTATACAGAACATTATGATGTCACAGTGAAGCTGACCTTTTACCATTTGCTTATGAAATGTCATCACTTAATCATTTTTACTCTATTAGACATTTGTGTGATGTTTTGTCATATTAGCATAAGAATTTTTGAGTCCTGGCCAAAAACATGTTTTGTGATGTCACACTGACCTTGACCTCTGATCACCAAATTCTAATCAGTTTATTTTTCGGTCAAAGTTGACCTTTGTGTCAAATTTGAAGATATTCCCTCTGTGTGTTCTGGAGATATTGCATATACAAGAATTAGTCAGACAAGGTCAAACTGACCCTGGCATTTGACCACCAAAATCTTATTAATTCATCTTTGAGTGGACATTTATGCCAAATTTTAAGAAATTCCCCCAAAGCGTTTGTGAGATGTCACATTCATGAGAATGAAACGTGATGCAAGGTCACATTAACCTTGACCTTTGACCTATGACCACCAATATCTAATCAGTTCATTGTGGTGTCGAAGTGACTGTTTGTGCCAAATTTTAAGAAATTTCCTTAGGGCGTTCTTGAGATGGACAAACCGAAGCCCTCTGGCTATCGCTGGTGTGGAGGAATAAAAAGCCTTATTAATAACATTTAATACAGACAAGTTTTAAGTAGTGCTAAAAATGTCCACTTTAGAACTTGCACGATGTTTTTTAGTGTTCACTTTATTTTTTCCATTTTACAAAGAAACTATGTTTTTTCAATAGAAAAAAAAACTTGTGAAATGAAGAAAAGTATCTAAAAGGAATGAAGGCATTTGTAAGATAGTGGTTGATGACTGTATATACTGCCCAACACTTCGATGAGAGTCATGCAGTCAAACAGCCTTTATGCTAATCAGCTTTGACTGAAGGCTTCTAAACCTAGTAGGTATGAGTCAATCAGGCAAAATAAAAGGAGTCTTAACTGAAGTCATTCCCTGGTATGACAAAGGAAAGAGACAGCGCTGCTGTAAAGGGAAAAAGGCTGAAATGTTCCCACTTACACATCAAAGCGAAGGTTCTGCTTCTCTTCAAAGAAGAAATCAAGAACAAACTTCCTCACAAAGTCGGGGTTCAACGTGTTGTCGATCACTTCTGTCCGACCAAACTGGGGGAGAGACAGAGAAGAGACACAGACAGGAAGAACAAGTCAACACCATATTGATCAATCTGTATTCAGCGAGAGGGAGGGTAACTCTGCTGCTACTTTTGTAGGTTTTAAGTTCTCAACCAGCACACATTTTAAAGTGACTAGTGATTAGTCACAATTTTTTTTACTCCATTTTAAATTAAGTTAAAATGACCCAGTTACATTTATGCACAGTCTTTCTGTTTGTAAGTCTAATGTAAATGACTTGGATTTCATTGGTTCTGGAAGCTCCACATTGGTCATCAAATGCAGGGAGAGCTGCCAGGGTTGCTCACTCTAAAGCACAGCCATTTATAGAACATTCATTTATTTATCTCATTATCTTCAGACAACAAATGACAGCTTTGCTGAGTCACTTAATCCTGATTCTTTGTGAAAGGGTTAAAGTAAATTTGGCAAATGCAGAGCTACATATTTCTCTTATCAACACAATTACTTAATAAAGGTATAACAGGCAGAAATTGGAATCCTGTGGCAGCATCACTAGGGGCCCATAGGGGCCAGGCTCCTCAAGCTAGACAGCCCATCACCAGAGATCAGAGATATTCAAATTGCTTTGCCTGGGAGCCACTTTTGGAAATAGACAGGAGGCCAGGGGCCAGTTAATAAACAAACATGATTAATATATTTGTCAGATGAATGAATAAACAAGGCAAATCCAGTTGCAACTGCCCTGCATAAGTGAAGCATATGTAGAAGTGTTCCTAGGATTTGGGGACATTTGGGGTTTAGCCCAGACCTCCATTGGGAGGTCAAGGGGATCTTCCCATGGCACTTCATAAACAAACTGCATAATTCTGGCATATAATTCTGGCACCTTGTTTACGTTCAAAGTACAAAAAAAAAATCCCCAGTATCAATCAATTCATTTTCAATGTGAATTTGGTTACAAGGCCACCAAGCACTCTATCATGGGCCAAATCTGGCCCTCAAACCCAAAGATGATCACTGCCATAGCCTGTGAAAAAAAAATATATATTTTTTTAAATATGCATATTGACATAGACAAAATTTTGTTGAAAAACAAAAATCCATGTGACAATGCACTGTGATTTTGATGGCGCTAATTCAAGTCGGGTTACTTATTTTAATTATGGGGCCATGCTGTCTAATTTACCAACATATTTATTATCTTTAGTTGAGTTCAATCCATGACACCATTTTGCAGGATTAGTTGGCTTTAGATGTTTCTCATACCAACTCTGACTTGGGGAGGACTCCTGTCTTGTACCATGCATTTTAACACTGGAATTAACTACAAGAGAAAGTGAAGTTAGAGACTTTCATTCCTACTTGGTGATATTATGTGACAGTTTTAGATTGTGTGTGTGTTTATTAGGGGTGTGACGATACATCGATCCACATTGATACATCGATTCATTGATTAACGATCCAATTACATCGATGCAAAATGAAAACATCGATCCATATTGTCATCTTAAAGATACACCTTTACTTTGAAATTCACATAGCACGTCTGTGTCACCATTTTAGTGAACAGGTCTATTTTTATTATTTTTTTGTTACAGAAGAATATTGTTTTTCATTTAAATGCCTGATACTTGGAAGAGCTCAGAAATAAAATGGTCAAATCACATTCTAGCTGTTTTTGTGAGTTGATGTAAATGATTGTGTTTGATGGGCATATGATATTGCGCCATATTGATCGCAGGCTCCTGAATCGAATCGAATCGCAATCGTATCATGACAGACTTTGTGATATCGGCAAACATCGTATCGTCATCCAAACAAATCGATATAATATCGTATCGTGATGAAGCTGGTGATTTACACCCCTAGTGTTTATGTGTAGCTTCATCCAACATTTAGCATCTTATGGCTTCTCTTTTATTTTGTATTCCTCTGCTGCGTATTCACTATATGAATGTTTTCACCAAACAACCTTTAATCAGCCAAGCTGACTAAATATGTCATTTCATTGTTTATTTTTGTGCAAACTTTTGCAGCTAACTTTAAGTTGGATTCATCATTTCATTTAAACCTCAAGGTAGTCCAGTAAAATTTACCTTAATTAAAACAACAACAACAACAACAAAAAAAGAAACGCCCACCAAGGACATACCCAAAGTTAACAGAGAGCTGTTCTTGTTCCATTTTGGTCTCATTTGAAAGGTAACACTGAAGTCAGAACAGTCTCTATGTGTCAGCCCTGCAATAGTCTGGTGACCTGTCCAGGGTGTACCCTGCCTCTCACCCAATGTCAGCTGGGATAGGCTCCAGCCCCCCTGCGACCCTCAAGAGGATGAAGCGGTTAGAAGATGGATGGATGGATGAAATGGAAGTTCTCAAGGAAAGTACAAGGTAACTCAAAATTGCCCCTAAGTACAGTACTTGAGTAAATGTATCCACATACATCTACTTACACTACTCACAGCACTTGAATATAAAAATATCATGAATGCCAGACTACTTAAACTTGTAATATATGTTGGGAATCAACATATATTTACCTCACACGGTGGCACCAAATATGTTGGGGTCAACACACTAGGCTTCACGCGGAGGCACCAAATATGTTGGGGTTAAATTGGCTATCGGAAATATTTAATAATTATTATTAATAATTAATAATTATGTTAAATAATGTGACTTAATTAACATTAAATCACCTCGTGGGGCACCATTCCCATAAAGGGAAAAATGATAGCCAGTTAAAGATATCAGTCTCATAAAATAGGCTAAACTATTAATTTGGAGTTTAATTAATAGCTAATTAAATTAATGACAACAACCAAAATTAACGGTAACGCCTGAAGGATTTCGGAGTTCTTGACGCAGCAGAGGTTGACTATTCATTCACTCTTGTGCAACATTAAACAGACAGCAGGCATGATTCCAAAAAATTATATTTATTCACAAATTAGCAAAGCAAACCAAAACACACAAATTCTAACTAACTATATACAAGCTTGGTGTATATATATGTGTGTGTGTGTGTGTGTGTGTGTGTGTGTGTGTGTGTGTGTGTGTGTGTGAAAGAGGGAAAAGAGAAAGACAAAGGCGGGTGTGGTGATCAAGTAGCCGTTTGGCCTACAAAACAAAATGGCTGACAGCAGAGAACTACCAAAATGGCCGAATCAAGGCTCGCCTCCGGTCAGGGGAGGTGTCTGTCTGACCGTGTGGTCAGGACAAAGACAAAGGAAAAGAAGCGGGAATTTTGAAATGCCTGTCTGGGGTAGCTCTGTTGAAAGCCTATTTGATAATGAGTCTATGTCAATGTGACGTGTGTTGCAAACGGTCTGGATTAGTGCAGAGATTGTTTAGTTGCATGCAAGAAACTGTTTGTGAACAGTATTAGCAAACTAAACAATTAGCTGTGGCGAAGCCAACTAATCAATGACCTAACTGCAACTATCACAACAATAACTCAATGAACAGCATCAAATCAGGTACAACAAGTCAAACAGTCTTGCTTAGCCTGTAAAGCTGTGATAAGCTATGCCCAGTTGTTACATTACCGATCCTTGAATGGATGGAGGAAAGAGTCACTCGGTGGTGTACTGCTGTTTAGCCGGCAGAAGAAGGCTGGGAAGATGGTTCCAGGTGCAGTCTTTGTTGTGTCCTTTGTTCCAAAGGTTCTGATCCGAGGAAACTGGTCGCTCGGGGTCCTTGCAGAGTTAGACACTGGGTGCTAACTCACTTAGTTCCTTGTTGCTGGAAAGCTGGTTGCAAACCTTGTGTTTGCAACAGAGTCTGTGATCAATTGCCCTCCCTTTAGTGGTTTGGGCTATGGAGCCAGGGTCTAGGCCTCTGGGCTGTTCCAGGCCCAACCGGGAAGAGGTGTGGACTGCTGAAGCTCCAGGGCAAGAAGAGAGAGAAGACTTGGAGGGAGCAGACCTTGTACAGATGCCTGTGACATCACAGAGTCACATGTCACTGTAAAAGGTCTTGTCCAATCAAGTTTTGGGACTTGAGTCTCACTGAGGTGTGAGGTGAGACCTCCTGTGGAGATGGGTGTCACCTAGCTCTCTTTGTTTGAAGACAAAGAGCATCCAGAGGAAAAAGCCTTGAAATCAGTGATGATTTTACCAAATGATAAATCATCTGTGGTCCTGTGAATCCCAACATATATATATATATATATATATATATATATATATATATATATATATATATATATGTGTGTGTGTGTGTATATATATATATACACACATATATATATATATATATATATATATATATATGTATATATATATATATATATACGTACATATGTAATTTCCAACTGGCGTAATTCAAGCATGGTTACCTTTGATGCCCATAATATTAGTTTGGAATACATTACATACTATATTGCCCTGCACCTTTGACAACAGGACAGTAATTTACTCATGTATCCTGCCTCTGATGAACACATCTTTACATAAGTGACTCTCCTGTTGATTGCTGAACAATCACACACTCCCCGATTATCTCTTGAAGGTTACAGTAATGAGCTATCGATCTGACAAGTTCCTAGAGCCATCCCACTCCACCCCCACCCCAACCCTTCCACCACTGCCTCCGTTCTTGCTCTCCTCTGTCACTCAAACTCTATACAGTGGAGATAAGAGAGTCTTCTCCATCAGGTATCATTCTCTTTGGAAAGATTTTGGTCAGAGGTTGTGAGTGACTGCTCAAACCGTCAGTTATGAGATGAGATTGTCACAAAGTCATGTCGTCATCAAAAAAGTAAGTCACTCAATAAAGTCTTAAATTTTTCCCTAATTTATTGATTAATTATTGAATTAATTGTGTATTACACAGTTCCAATCGATCACATTTATGCAATGACAAAAGCCAGTCAACACGATAATTACTGGTTTGCACTACATCCGACAGTGCGATGGCACTGATTAACAGTGGTCATTCTCTGACTATACAGTTTGTTAGCCAGCCAGCATAGACCCTGGGACTTCAACAGGGGGTCCTCAGAGTTAGTGCATGGGGGCCTCCAAATTGTTGTTTGATAAATTAATTTAACTTTTAATTTAAGTTTGTTCTGTTTTGTTTTTCAAAATATATTTGGAAAAAACACATTGACATGTATCCATCATATTATTAGCAAAGAAAATCAGCCTATCAATAAATTAAAAAAAATAAATTTCCAATACACTACATTGATGATAGACTGTTACCCGTGAATCTTTGTGCAATCATGTGAGCTAACTAACACTAAATCACCGTGTGACACTTATCAATAACGGCGAGGTGAGCTAGTTGGCTACTGTTTACAAAGGCCTACTGCTGAAATCAGGCTGCTCTCACAAAACAAAACAAAAAGCAATGCAGCCAAATTCGTACATATCCAGCATTTTTTAAAAGGCTGCAATCATGTGACCAATGCACTGGTGGTAGTAAAGGAATAACCAGCCCCTTGTAAAGTAGTTGATGTGATGGATGGGTCACAAAAAAATAGACTTTTGCCCAGGACTTTCTCCTGGAGTCACGTGGTTGGATCGGTGTGAGCATTGAGTGAACTCTGAGTCATTTTCTGGTACATCCTTACCATGTTTCTTTTCCTGAACCTAACCACAGTAACTTTTATTGCCTTGACCTAACCTCAATAACTTTATGTTAATTATGTAACTGTACGTTAAAGGGACATTGTGTAACATTTTCAGTTGTTTATTGGCAAAAATCAATGTCTGCATTCATAAATATGTCATCACTGGTGTACTGTTACCTCCACCAATAATCTGACTTATTCTCGTAAAAGGAGAATTTCGGATTTGTTTGTACATTGTGCGGGTAAGTCGTCTGTGGGGTTCCATTACGTTTCGCCATCTTGAGAATACACCCGCCAGCAAGGGACATACAGCACCGCCTTCGGCGTTTTCGCTGAGAGCCAGGCCAGCACTGCGTGACTGAGGAGCCGAAGGAGAGGAGCAAGAGGCACTTCACTACTACCCTGGCAAATCTGAAACAAAGTCCCACTCTTTGAGCATAATGCAGGATCATGCATGTGCAGCATCATGGGAGATGGAATCCTTGTCGCCAAGAAAGCGCAAAAGGGAATAGAAAAGGCAGCGTGACCGGCGAATTAAAAAACACAAAGGCCCACATCGGGGTAGCCTTTCCCAGGTAGAGAGAGCTGCTGAGGGAGAATGGTAATGCAATCACAGGCCAGCGCCACTGTTGGCTGTTAGCCGCTGTTAGCGGCCAGTCGCTAACAGCCTCATCCCTCTCCTTGCATCACTGCGCCGCTGTTAGCCGCTGTTAGTGCTGGCCTGTGATTGTATTACCTTTCTCCTTCAGCAGCTCTCTCCACCTGGGAAAGGTAACCCCAATGCTGACCCTTGTTTTTTTAATTCGCCGGTCACGCTGCCTTTTTGATTCCCTTTTGCACTTTCTTGCCGACGAGGATTCTGTCTCCCGTGATGCTGCATAATACATGATCCTGCATTATGCTCAAAGAGTGGGACTTTGTTATGCGGCAGTAGTGCCACTGGCCACTAACAGCTGTTAGTAATGCGAGGAGAGGGATGAGGTGTGTGAGGTTGAGCCACTTGTCAGTTGTCAAAGGACAAGACGTGATTGGTTTGTTTCAATTTACATCCGCCCCAACAGTCCTACGTTGTACACACAGCTAGCATGGTGAGGAGGGGGTTTGTCAACTCGCGTTGTGTGTGTCTGTGTAGGAGCCTGAATGAATACTCCATGTAGTATCGGATGACATGGTTTCATCAGTGTTATCATAGCTTTTTGGTACACAGCAGCTACAGTTGTTGCAATACGTGTTTGAAACAGTGAGGCGCTAGAGTGCGCCATCTGTTTGAATGAAATATATGATTTCAACGTAAGATGGGAGAAATTCCTACACACTGTGGCTTTAAGGATGTAATGTTATTTATAGAACGCAAATTCCTAGGTTATAACCTGCTGTGCATGCATTTTTCGTGAGATATCATATGAACCATTCTAGGAGAATACATTGGTTGAAACATATTGGACAGTTAGCTGTATTATTATAAGTGTACAGACATTCTTGTGAGCCATACTCAATTGTTTGGTAAATTAAATGAAAAGACTCAGACGCACCGTCTGCCTTAGAAACCACATGTAACAGTGCAGAGGGTGAGGCCAATGCACCTAGCCATGCTACAACTGCTACTGACTTAACAGCTACAGGCAAGCACAAACCAGAGAAGACCCAAAAGTATTCAGAGAATTATCTCAGGTGTATATGTGGTAGGGAGTCCCTGCTCTGTCTCTCTTTGAGCAACTGTTAGGATCAATGGAGATAGTGGAGCCACTGAGACAGGCCTTGTCTTCCTTCCCAGTGCCAGTGTGTTATGTTTTTTTATGTTTTTACCAACCCTGTCACATATCACTTGTCTTTGTTTAGAATGAGGCAACAAAATCACTTTAGTTGAAGTTAGGAAAAGCTTGCGATATCAATGAAATGATAATAAAGTCAAACACACTTCAGACTTTTTCTGTATTAAAGCAAACCATGAGATTTCCTTTCCCTTATCTTCACCAAGTGCTTCTGAGACATAAATGCTGTACTTGGATTTGGTGAAAAACAAATTCAATACTTCTTCAGTGAACATTTACTGGTATATTCAAAATCAACATTTTCTTATTATGTTGATACAAACTATAATCCAACCAGCATTATATTTCTTTCAAAATGTTACAAATGATTTCTATAGGAAAAGAGACAGGGTTGGTTTTAACATAATATAATTACTTTATCAGGTCTACCCAATGCATCCATAAACACACTTATTATAATTTACTGCAGTCCACTACAACACTCTGCACTAGATCATAAAGATCATACAAGATCACAATCTAACAAAAGTTAAGCATAATACATGTTACCATGGTAGTATTAGTCCCAGAGTTATCAGTGCTTATGGTATCAATTAGGGCTGTCCCTTGAATGTTGGAGATTTGAATTACCAGTCGGAGACCCATCAGTTGACTGAGACTTCAAGTCGAGCAGTCGTGTTTTTTTGTTTGTTTGGTTGGTCGGTTTCTTTTTTGCCAGTCAGTGTGCATTGTACTTCTGGGACAGTACTTCTTCCATGTGGGCAACTGCAGACATCAAGGCAACTACACAGAGGAGAGACTTTGCCCCATAAGGCTGTAAAATAATATAATCTTCTGCCTTCTACTTAAAAGTGGTGAAGTTACTGCTCACCTCAACTTAACACAATACAGTGTCTGGCATTTGTTTGATATCTAGTCTCTGCAGAAATGCTGTTGCACATTTCTGATCCGCCATTAGCGCAGTTAGCCTGTCTGCTATATTACATGAATGTCACTGTCACACTGAACATCCCACTAAACCCTGTTTAAACTCTATATGGAAAAAAGGAACAAATAGTTGAATATTTGTATTGAACAGCCAACACTGATTCAAATGACATAATTTTGAGGCTTTTACAGCCCTAGTGTTAGTGTATGTACTGTAGTTATCATTGTTAATTGCATTTGACAGGTGTCTATGATATTGTCTCCACCCACTGTATAAAGATTGACAGGTTGTGACTCCTGATTGAGACATTAAACTAGCAAAAACAAATCAAACAGATATTGGGGCTGTGTAGAGGCATTTTGAGTTAATGTATGCAATTTCAGGTGTGCTGTTTATGGACCTTGTGTACATGACCTCTCAAGAGCATGCTACGGACAATTGGATATAGTCACTGTCAGTTTCAAAAGGACATACAAAAAGTGACATGTTTTTAAAGTGAGGGATGCTAGAGAAGAATTTTAATATTGACTGTTGTTGCACCTGCAGTCCCACTGATTCTTAAAACAGAGCCTTTTGTTTCATATTAAACTGTTAAATGTCCACCCTCACTTCACAGTGGAAGAGCCCTGACATGCCTAAGGGGATGGGACAGGGAAAGGCTCATCCGGGTGGGGTGGGGGAGAGACATCTTGGCCCACTGTTGCATCACAATCTTGTGATCTAGGAGTGACAGCATCACACTGGAAGACCATGCTGCCTGCTGCCCATGAATAATAATGCAGTACCTGCATGGAGTAGGTTTTTCAAAAATGGTTGCAAAAAGCTGTAACTACTTATGTTTTGGTTTGTTTGTTGTTGTTGTTTTTTAGACAAAGAGGGAAGCAGAGCATAGAAAATATATGGTTTGTTTCAGGCACATATATGGACATATGCTGCAAGTTTTGTGATGATTGGCTCAACAGCTGTGGAGTTACATGTAATTAGGTGCTGAGCTATGCTCCTTTAAAGTTCATTAGTCAACATATTCAAAATGCAACAAGATATCAACGAGCTTTTGTTAACTTTTAATAAGCTTGGTCAACTAATGATCCACAGAAAATGTGGTACAAATGGAACATACAGTTTAGAAGAAGACATCAAAAATGGGTTTTTCAAAAAACTAAAACTAGCAAAAAATCAAGTAAGGCAGATTTGAGTTGTTCTCTTGAGGCAGAGTCAGTATAAATGGATGTCTGCATCAAGTTTAGTGTAAACCGGACGTACGGCAGAAGTGGAGGATTTATGATGTTTTTTGATCTTTAATTATAGCGCCCCCATCAGACCAATTGGGATCATATTTTTTGTGAGGCATTGACACACAACTTCCAATCAATAGTGAAAATCTCATGCATCTACAATGTACCATCTATCGAGAATGTGCAAAAACATCTCTGAATAAAAATAATAATAAATCCACACAAAAACAACAGAGTTTCCCAACAGTTTTACTCCCCTAAAGAATTAATACAAAATGAGTAAGGATTTAATTTCATAATTTTGTAACCTGATTGGATTTGGTATTAAAATAAACTGCAAAGGTCTTCATTAGAAAACACAAAGTTAATATAATCATAATCATCATTATTTAGTACTGATATTAACAATGGCTGAATTCCATTTATATATGTGGCGATTCTGGGGGAACATGTATTGTTGATGCTGGTTAACTGTTGTAGCTTAATAGGACACTTCAACAGAACCAAGCCAGCATTAAGGTTGCCTGTACTTTTCCTGTCTATCATTAGCGATGTCTTTAGTATGTCCTACGACAGGAAACAAATCAAAATGTGCGCCATGCAGTGTGCAAAATAAGGGTTAGTCTCTACTTGATGGTACTGTAAGTGCTGCCAAATTGGGAAGAAGGCAGGCGTGATTTAATACAAAATACACAGAAGTATCTGAAGGGCTTAGATGCATGATAATAAATGAAATAAAGGCAATTCTGTTTTATTAAAGAAAAACATGTATAACCAAGATCAACTGGCCAGTATGTGCAAAAAAGTATAAATATAGACTAAAAACACATTTGACCTGCACAGCCCTCCCTTCCTCATTTTTTTGACCTTCACATTACATGAACCGATCATCTGTAAAATGTACATATCTGTATATAACATACAGTATATACCTGGAAGTACAGTTTATACATTATATAACTGTATATATTCTATATATTGATTGTTGAAGGGGATTTTGTGCACTCAACAAATTCCACTGACCATATAAACTGTCAAAAGGAAATTGAGAAATCTTAAACTGCATATGAGAAGGGAAGCATCTGTTTTTCAATGCCTACATCAGTGTTCCTACACAGGGTCAGTTCCCAGCTCCCTTGATATCTGTTTCATCAGACTTTGGCATGTAACTGAAACACAGTAAGGGAATCCAGGGCCAGAATTTACATCCAGTGCCTTGCTGTATAGCAACAGTGCTAACCACTGTTCCTCTGTGCCATCCAAGCTGTGTAGTCCATACATATATTTGACCTCAGGCAGCAAATGTTAGAAATGAAGCTATACTGAAGTTAAGGTTTCCCCTGTGAAGCCAGTATATGTACATATACAGCTCTTTAAAGCATTAGATGTACAGTTACCACAGATCTGTTCAGTAGAACAGGAGGGGCAGCACAGAGGCTAATGAGCAGGCCTGTGACCTTTGTGAGATGTTCAACAGCAAATTAAAATGGAATATCGAAGCTGCAGGGGAATTTCTCTGCTACTGTTCTGCTATGTCTCTTCTGCAAACCATACTGCACTGTGGGAATTCAGAGAGCTTAGAAGAACATATAGTCAGCAGCTTGTTGCATGACATTGTGGTAAGAAAGGTCTACACCGAGTTGTTACTCCCCTCAAATGTTGAGGGGTTTGGGACCAAAATTATGCAGCCAATACAAATATTTGTGGACATTTGATTGTTGGCTATGCCCTGCTCCCATCGTAACTGTTTATATATTTTCCCCTCAGGCACTGAATGTATCTAGGCTACAGCTTACAGTAGTAATAGTGGCAGATTTACCATTCAAATATTTCAACTGGGACAAAAAGACAAAAAAATGGGCTCTTCATTTCAGTATATGACTGTTCAATTTGTCAGCCAAACTGAGATTATCAGCTATAGCTAGCTAATTAAGCTAGCTATAGTTATATGAGTTGGTTAAACTGCCTGGTCTCACTCCTAGGGTGTCAAAATAAACCACTTGGGCAGTGTCCCTGGCACTACTACAATAACGCAGGAGCCTCTTTTAGTGTCTGTAGGAGATGCACCAAGTTTTTAATCAACTCCAATGTAAATCCATCTGAATCATTATTAGACATTCAGAACAATGGACATAGTAGTATTAGGAGCACCAAAGTCTGCCTTGAGTGAGCAGGAGGGGAGGTGGATGGGCCCAACAAACATAGGACTTTGACCTAAAGCTATGATCAGCCCAAAAATAGGGCCCGACCTTACATGAACCTGTACAGTTACTGTCCAAGCCTGACCTGAGAGTACTACTGACCTGAGTCTAATTAAAAAGCTGAATTTCTACTGTAAAAACATGTACATTTTTTAATGTTATAAAAATGTATAACAAGCTAAGGGTGGTTTCTTTGCGCCACTTCTCCTTCTCCTCCTTCTGTTATTTCAATAGCCTGTCATCAGCTTGGCTGCATTACCCTTGCCATTAACACAAAGAAGCTGGCAGGATTGCAGTTCACTTAAGTTGTACCTTGTAAGATTTCATGTGACAAATGATCAATAAATGATTGATCCTGTTACGGTCCGGGAGGCAGACACCGTCTCCACATTTAAGACTAGACTTAAGACTTTCCTCTTTGATAAAGCTTATAGTTAGGGCCGGCTCAGGCTTGCCCTGTACCAGCCCCTAGTTAGGCTGACTTAGGCCTAGTCTGCCGGAGGACCCCCCTATAATACACCGGGCACCTTCTCTCCTTCTCTCTCTCTCGTATTCTATTACTGCATCTTGCTAACTCTGCCATTCTGGATGTCACTAACTCGGCTTCTTCTCCGGAGCCTTTGTGCTCCACTGTCTCTCAGATTAACTCATATTGCAGCGGTGCCTGGACAGCGTGACGTGTGTGGTTGTGCTGCTGCCGTGGTCCTGCCAGATGCCTCCTGCTGCTGCTGCCATCATTAGCCATTAGTCATACTTCTACTGTTATTATACACATATGACTATTGTCACACATGTATACTGCCAGATATTAATACATACTTTCAACATATTGTACCACAGTAGCCAGAACTATAACTATAATATTATTACTTTCAATAATGTTGTTGTAAGCTACTGTCATTACCTGCATCTCTCTCTCTCTCTCTCTCTCTCTCTCTCTGTCTCATTGTGTCATACGGATTACTGTTAATTTATTTTGCTGATCTGTTCTGTCCGACATCTATTGCACGTCTGTCCGTCCTGGAAGAGGGATCCCTCCTCAGTTGCTCTTCCTGAGGTTTCTACCGTTTTTTTTCCCCGTTAAAGGGGTTTTTTGGGGGAGATTTTCCTTATCAGCTGTGAGGGTCATAAGGACAGAGGGATGTCGTATGCTGTAAAGCCTTGTGAGGCAAATTGTGATTTGTGATATTGGGCTTTATAAATAAAATTGATTGATTGATATAAAACAAGACGGCCCAATGAGACACATGGACATACAGTATGCTATTGCAAGAGACCCAGAGTGTACAAAATACATTTACCGTGACATTTTAACTATTTTATTTTAATTTCATACATATTAAGGCAAATTACAAATCTGTTATGTATAGACCTGCCCTGCACAATGCCCATGTATCGTTCTATGAATAGTTCCAAAATGACAACACATATTTTTACCAAAATGCCATTTCCACTTCAAACATGACTCCAGCAACCCATCACATTTTTTCAGTCCGGTGTATTATGCTCAGTATGGGCAATGTTATGCTGGCTAAATTGCTGTGGGAGTGTGCTTTTTTTTTAACTAGCCATTTTCTCTGGCACTATAGAACTACCATAGTTTATAGGGTCCATGTCATTGGTCCGACATCCCATTAGTCCGACGGTCCGCGGTGCAGAACGGCTCCCAGCGGGCGTATTTCTACCTTGATGGTGCGCCGCAACCGGCTCTGGGTCAGCTGGGAAAGGCTTGAGGCAGAGCACGGCTTATGTGTTTGTCACTTTCTTTTTCATTTTAACCCACACCATGATCTTTTCCTGACCCTAACCAAGTGGTTTTTGTGCCTAAACCTAACCAGACCTTAACCACAGGGCGTCATGATGATTTTGGAACAACGAGACTTCGGAACAATGGGTTTAATATGGTCGGAACAATGGAATGTTGGACCAATGGGCTGTCGGACCAATGGGCGGTTCCCAGTTTATAAGTGACTTGCAGCTAGTGTTACTCATATGCTATTTAGCTATTTAAAAAGCACCAAAATGCGACCCCCAAATAACTGTAGCTTAATACATTTGTACTTACATTTCTAATATGCTTGTCATTACTGATAACATTATGCTAACATTACATATGTCATACTGGCAGCTCATCGCCATATTAACAGCTGGCTGGATGGTTAGCTTATTTGCTAACCTGTTGTGTTTCATACTTGTACGTGAAGAGGTCTTGAATTCTGTCTGAAGATGGCAGTAACTGTATACGGGATATTTTGGCTTAATTTTTGTACACTGGGAGGAAGTGGACCGAGTTGTCCATCTTAAAATACAATATATCGTCTCAGCTGCTTTTATCTGAGACACATCTGATCATTTGAATTTGAAGTACTGAATGTTGAGAAATTCTAAAACTGAATCAACTTCAACAAAAAGTATCAATAAAGTAGCCAAATTTCAGCAGACCACACTAGCACACAGTCATCTAATATAAGCATCTGGATCACACACACCAATTAACACCAGGCTGCTGCAAAACAATCAGCTAAAATAATGAATGCCCTTGGACACATCCCTGTTGTCCTTGCACACTGCAGAGTTGCCTCATGTTCAATCAAGTGCATGACGCAACACATTAATAGAGGAGCATCTACTGATTTCAGAAGAACCTTTCTCTCTGTGGCTGATGAGTAAAGTCAGCTTGAGGGGGTTCCGGCACAAGACAGTCAATTAAATTCTGTGTGTGTGTGTGTGTGCGTGTGTGTGTGTGTGTGTGTGTGTGTGTGTGTGTGTGTGTGCATGCGTGCATGCCTCTCAGCATCATTGTAGTGTGAGCAGCAAAACAGTCTGGCAGCATTGAGGCAATCAGGGCAACTTTCTCTCTATTTGAGTCTGCTGCATCTGTAATGAAGTGTCTACAAGTGGAGGAGGTAGTAGACAGAGAGAAAGGAGGACAGCAAGACAGAGGGAGAGAGAGTTCGTCCCAAGGGATCAGGGATCCAGAAATGCATGTAACACCCACAGTGTGGACACAAAAAACATCAGTTGAAACTGGGATAGGATCATTATTGTTGTTATTCCCCACAAGTTGAAGAAGTAGGTTAGCACGGCTGTGTGTGCCTCTGGGGGAACAGGTTAGGCTGGCAGTCAGGCACTGTCAGAAATGAGCTAATGAAGCAAGACAGAGAGAGAGAGAGGCAGCAACGTCTGATGGATAGTGCTGCACAATTAATCTAATTGCAGTCACAATCGCGATGTCAGGCTGCGCGATTACATAACTGCATAAAAGGCTGCGATTTGCGATTTAATGTAAATAAATGTTAACGTGTGTGCCTGTGAACATGACTACCTCTCCTGTAGTGTGTGGAGTTATTTGACATTACGCACACAAGCTATCCTGGTGTGTGCAGCACGTATGGTGTGGTGACCACCCGGCATGCAGCAGTGACCAACACAGACGCTGAAGAAGAGCATGAGCACGACCATGAACAGGCTGAGTCGGTGGCGGAAAAAACGTCTATTATATGGCGATACTTTGGATTCAGGTACGGCGGTGTTTAACAGAAAGACGTGCTGTGTAAAAGTTTAAAAGTTAAAGTCGCCACGTCCCGTGGCAACATGATCAATCTAAATCAGCACTTGAGACAGCACAGGGAAAAGTACGACGGATGCATGCGAGAGAAAGCCGAGCTGTGTAAGGTTAAAGACAAAGGGACAACTGAAAGCCGCCAGAGCCTCATAAAACAACATCCAAACACAGTTACGCAAACATTTGTAAGTGTCACGGGGAAATCACAGACTCCATAACAAACTATATAATAACAAATGAAAAACTGAGCAATTTTGCTCGGTTTCGGCCCACTTGACATGCTGCTGTGTTGTACTATGGCGTGCTGGAATTTGTCATTTACGTGACAACGCTTGAACGCAACACAGGCTCGCTCCACTGTGTGTACAGTGCCGTGCTGCGCTGCTGTGTGAGCAGCATGTGACTGTGCTCAGTCTGTTGATGGTTATTTATACTGTCCATAACAATAACTGTGTCAGGTCAAGTCAGTGCCCCCCTAATATAATGTAGGGGAAACACTGAATCAAGCAAGAAGACTAATGATACCATTTATGTGTTATATTGTAATCGCAATCACAATTGCACATTTTTATCAAATTGTGCAGCACTACTGATGGAAACACTTACAGGAGAACAACAGAGAACAACAATTAGATTTAAAATCACTAGAGTTACCATCCCGCGGTTGTATGCCTCCATGAACCAGTCAAGTTTTTCTTACAGTTTACATCCATGTCTGTGAAAACATGGATGCCTCACACACATTGCCCTCGCTACAGCACAGGAGATCTATACAATCAGCACAGTTTCAAGGTGAACACCCAAGATGAGTGTCACCAATGAAGTATCCGACCAAATATTTCCCTTTCTGTTCCTGAGATATGACATTTAATAATGGCCAGAAAAGTGTTTTATGCAAAACTTTCTGATGTCACAGTGAAGTTGGCCTTTGACCTTTTGAATATAAAATGTCATCACTTCATCATTTTGTCTTATTAGAAATTTAGTGTGTCAAAGTCTTGTCATAATTAGCATATGAATTCTTGAGTTATGGCCAAAAAATATTTTGTGAGATCATACTGACCTTGACCTTTGATCACAAAATTCCAAGCAGTTTATTCTTCAGTCCAAGCGGACATTTGTGCCAATTTTAAAGGCATTCCCTCGAGGCATTGAGATATAGGCCTCTAGTTTCGCAGACCGGGCAAGGCGGAGGCGCAGCGCACCTGCGCTTCGCCAACTGGGTGTGGCCAGGCGGATTTTGCAAGTTTGGCACACCATGCGCGCTGGCGCAGCTACTCCTCTTTCCCACCTCCGTCCTTCCTACCTGCGCAAGTCGGAAAGAGGGAGGAGAGAAGGCGTGGAGTGGGTTTTACACACATCACACCAATCAAATGAGCCCCTCTCCTTGCCCTTAAATGCGCCACGCAAAGGCGTAATGAGAGTTTACTCAATTCGCCATGGCAGAAGAGAGCAACAGCGTCAGACGGCCAAACTTCTCCTAGGAGGAAACTGACGTTTTGGTCCGGGAGGTCCAAGCTCGCAGTGTCCGAATATTCGGAACTGCGAGCAGACCTCCACGGGCTGATGATGCAAAGGTAGCCTGGGAGGAGGTCACCACAATTGTAAATCAATGTTGCGTTTCTCTTGTGTGCGCACGCTCTCTCTTTCTCTCTCGCAGTCTCACTCTGTTTCTTTTCTTTTGACTTTTCTAAGATGACAGATGCTGAATATATACTCCCTATCTGATGCTGTGGCTGTTTGTGGTTGGCTGAGAGGGATGTGAACTCATTAGTTTGCAGCTGTGTTAATCAAATCAGGTTGGGTTTCCATTATGTGTGCCATACATGCCAAACGGTGCCAATCCCCTTTGATCTGACATTAGATGTGACGGGACAGTCGATATAGAGATACATTTATGTGCTGATTGCAGATAGTTGCATTGAATAGTGTTTTTTTTTTGGGCTATTTATTGCATCGTTAATGTGCCTGACATTCTGGAAACCTGCCTGTGAGGTTTTGGTGACGTGTGTGCACTGTCCGCCGGTCAGCCAAACTTCCACTTACACCGGCTATGCTCCGCCTGCGCTGACAGTAGACCTGGTTTCAGCTGGCGAGCTTTTAGTGCACCTTCGGCGAAGCCTTTTGGCACGAAACTGTCACTGTACCAAGCTGGATCTGTCGACACCTCCCCCTGCTGCGCCGCCACACCCATCTCAGCGCACCTCGGTCTGCCAAACTACCAAACTGAGCGCGTCTCGGGTTGCGCTGCTCGAAACTAGCTCTGCGCGGGCTTCGTCACCCTGCGCCGCCCTGCGCCGCACCGGGAAACTAGAGGCCATAGTGTTCACAAGAATGGAATGGATGGATGGATGGATGGATGGACGGAGGCATAAAAACAATTAGCACTAGTGACCAAGAGCCTTTATAGATATAACCTGGTATTAACATGTATCTTGGGTGATCCAATCACAAGTGGACAGCGTTAAACACAAGTGCAAATGACCACCAAGTCACATTGTGATGCAACTACTCAAACCACTTGCCGAGGTGGTCTGGGGGGCATTTGACCTCAAATCTTTTGTCGTGGAAACACTACACTAATGCGTCCTGACGTGTCAGTGCAGGACATGGTGGTTGTTTTGGTGAAATCAACGCTCTATAACTTGCCCATTCTACAAGTTGGATCAAGTGTTGCTTGACCGTACGTAGTTTTGCCTTATGGAAGAAGACGTGTTGAGTTGTTAATTGTTAATGTGACTGATGAGCAGCTAGCAAGAATGTGGAAGTAATAACTGCGTGCGGGGCTCTTTGACCTTTTAATATAGACGAATTCGGCGAGTGATTTGTGTATGCCACCATCTTTAAAACTGCTGGCTAAAGCTAAACGTAGATTCAGTAAGATTGTTATTCATGTCGGCGGCAATGACACCCGGTTACGCCAATCGGAGGTCACTAAAATTAATATTGCCTCGGTGTGTGAATATGCAAAAATGCTGTTGGACTCCGTAGTTTTCTCTGGACCCCTCCCAAATCTGACCACTGATGACATGTTTAGCCACATGTCATCATTTAATCGCTGGCTGTCCAGGTGGTGTCCAGCAAACGATGTGGGTTTCATTAATAATTGGCAAACTTTCTGGGGAAAACCTGGTCTTATTAGGAGAGACGGCATTCATCCCACTTTGGATGGAGCTGCTCTCATTTCTAGGAACCTGGCAAATTTTATTAGTAATTTAAATCCCTGACAACCCAGAGGTGAGACCAGGACTTAGAGTCCCAGTCCTATACGCCTCTCTGAGTTTCTAGTTCAGTTACCCAGCCCAGTTACCCAGTTTTCATAGTTTTATACAAACGGTGTCTGTCCCCCGACCACCTAAATTATTTAAATCTAAAATTAAACAAAGAGGAGTTGTGCATAACAACCTCATAAAAATTAAAACCTCTTCTGTGACAGAAAGACAAAACAGGAGAATTAAATGCGGACTGTTAAATATCAGGTCTCTATCGTCTAAAGCAGTGTTAGTAAACGAATTAATATCAGATAATCATATTGATTTACTCAGTCTCACTGAAACCTGGCTGTGTCAAGATGAATATGTCAGTCTCAATGAATCCACTCCTCCCAGTCATAATAATACCCACATTCCTCGAGGCAACGGCCGAGGAGGGGGAGTTGCAGCCATTTTTAACTCTAGTCTGTTAATCAGCCCTAAACCTAAACTAGATTATAATTCATTTGAAAGCCTCGTTCTTAGTCTTTTACATCCGACCTGGAAAACCTCGCAGCCACTTTTATTTGTTATAGTGTACCATGCTCCTGGCCCGTATTCTGAATTTGTATCTGAATTCTCAGAGTTTTTATCCAGTCTAGTTCTTAAATCAGATAAAGTTATTATTGTAGGCGATTTTAACATTCATGTCGACGTTGATAATGACTCCCTGGCTACCGCGTTCATCTCATTATTAGACTCCATTGGCTTCAGTCAGGGTGTACATGAACCCACTGACTGTTTTAACCATACCCTCGATCTAGTTCTGATGTATGGAATTGAAATTGATAACCTAACAGTCTTTCCACAGAATCCCTCGCTATCGGATCATTATTTGATTACTTTTGATTTCTTTTTACTCAATTACACGCCACTCAGCAACAGTTACTATACTAGATGTTTATCAGATAGTGCTGTCGCAAAATTTAAGGAAATGATTACTCCGTCGTTAAATTCAATACCAAGTCCTTCAGTAACAGAGGTTTCCTGTACCGACTTTAACCTCTCCCGAATTGATCATTTTGTTGATAGCACCGTAGGCTCACTGCGAACAACACTTGACTCTGTAGCTCCTCTTAAAAAGAAGTTAACAAAGCAAAGAAAGTTCGCTCCTTGGTATAACTCTCAAACCCGTAAGTTAAAACAAATATCGCGAAAGTTTGAAAGGAATTGGCGATTAACCAAACTGGAAGAATCTCATTTAATCTGGGCAGACAGTCTCAAAACTTATAAGAGGGGCCTCCGCAATGCCAGAGCAAACTACACTGCCTGGCCAAAAAAAAATTCGCCACCTGGATTTAACTAAGCAAATAGGTACGAGCCTCCTATTGGATAATTACTGCATGGGCGATTATCTTTCAGCTGGCAACAAGTTATTTAACCCCAACTGGTGCAATGAGTTGCTTCTCATTTCCTAAACAACCATGTCGAAAGACACATCCCGTGGTCGTGGAAAAGATGTTAGTCTGTTTGAGAAGGGTCAAATCATTGGCATGCATTAAGCAGAGAAAACATCTAAGGAGATTGCAGAAACTACTAAAATTGGGTTAAGAACTGTCCAACGCATTATTAAAAACTGGAAGGATAGTGGGGACCCATCATCTTCGAGGAAGAAATGTGGCCGGAAAAAAATCCTCAATGATCGTGATCGGCGATCACTTAAACGTTTGGTGAGATCAAATCGAAGAAAAACAACAGTAGAACTCAGGGCTATGTTTAATAGTGAAAGTAAGAGCATTTCCACACGCACAATGCGGAGGGAACTCAAGGGATTGGGACTGAACAGCTGTGTAGCCTTAAGAAAACCACTAATCAGTGAGGCTAACCGGAAAAAAAGGCTTCAATTTGCTAGGGAGCATAAAGATTGGACTCTGGAGCAATGGAAGAAGGTCATGTGGTCTGATGAGTCCAGATTTACCCTGTTCCAGAGTGATGGGCGCATCAGGGTAAGAAGAGAGGCAGATGAAGTGATGCACCCATCATGCCTAGTGCCTACTGTACAAGCCTGTGGGGGCAGTGTTATGATCTGGGGTTGCTGCAGTTGGTCAGGTCTAGGTTCAGCAACAGTATGTGCTCAAAGAATGAGGTCAGCTGACTACCTGAATATACTGAATGACCAGGTTATTCCATCAGTGGATTTTTTCTTCCCTGATGGCACGGGCATATTCCAAGATGACAATGCCAGGATTCATCGGGCTCAAATTGTGAAAGACTGGTTCAGGGAGCATGAGACATCATTTTCACACATGGATTGGCCACCACAGAGTCCAGACCTTAACCCCATTGAGAATCTTTGGGATGTGCTGGAGAAGGCTTTGCGCAGCGGTCAGACTCTACCATCATCAATGCAAGATCTTGGTGAAAAATTAATGCAACACTGGATGGAAATAAATCTTGTGACATTGCAGAAGCTTATCGAAACAATGCCACAGCGAATGCGTGCCGTAATCAAAGCTAAAGGCGGTCCAACGAAATATTAGAGTGTATGACCTTTTTTTTTGGTGGTGACTTTTTTTTTTTGGCCAGGCAGTGTATTACTCAGGTTTAATAGAAGAAAACAAGAATAACCCCAGGTTTCTTTTCAGCACTGTAGCCAGGCTGACTGACCGTCAAAGCTCTATTGAGCCTTGTATTCCTTTAGCCCTTAGCAGTAATGATTTTATGAGCTTTTTTAATGACAAAATTCTAACTATTAGAGGCAAAATTCATGACCTCCTGTCCTCAGATAGTAGGCCTACCTATCTAACCTCAAACACAGCCACTGTTGCCAACTCCTCAGTAAGAAAAGTAGCTATTGGCTGTCCTAAAAGTCGCTAGAACTCGCTAAATGACGTCATCGCCTAATTTGCATAATTGTCCATATGCATGTAATTGTAATGGCTGCTGTAGGAGAGAGGAATAACATCGTGGGAGAGACAAAAACTGAGTAAAAAAAGACCCTGAATATGTTTAGAACTACAAATGAACCTTTTTTCAGTGATTTATATTAGACAAAGAAAATTTTACATTTACATCCCGCCCTGACTGTAAACCAGGTCGGGATCAGAGCGATAGATCAGCCAGCGGCGGTTCCACGCATGTGTGATTCACTTGCAGTCTGGACGTGGAGGGGTTAACGTCTCCTGCTCTGACTGCTGCTGGGAGGGAGGACTGGGCCGTCTGTGAGTGCTTTGGGGCGAGAGAGGAGCTCACGGCAGCATCCGCTGTCCGTTGAGAAGACTAAGAATGATATGTGCTCTCACAACAGAGTCTCCAGAAGTCTTCAGTAACATCAGAAAAAGTTGCTAGATTTGTCGCTAGTCACTTTTTTTAAAAAGAGTCGCTAGAGGGGTCTGAAAAGTCGCTAAATATAGCGACAAAGTTGCTAAGTTGGCAACACTGAACACAGCTGTAAGACCTAATATATATTTAGATTGTTTATCCCAAATTTCTCTTCAAGAATTGACCGCAGTGATTTCTTCATCTAAATCATCAACGTGTCTCTTAGACCCCATCCCAACTAGGCTACTTAAGGAGGTCTTTCCTTTAGTTAACACTCATATATTAGATATGATCAATATATCCTTATTAACAGGCTATGTACCACAGTCTTTTAAGGTAGCTGTAATTAAACCTCTCCTAAAAAAGCCCACCCTGGATCCAGAGGTGTTAGCCAACTATAGACCAATATCTAATCTTCCCTTTCTGTCAAAGATCCTTGAGAAAGTAGTCGCAGACCAGCTGTGTGATTTTCTCCATGATAATAATTTATTTGAGGAATTTCAGTCAGGATTTAGAGTGCATCATAGCACTGAGACAGCACTAGTTAAAATTACAAATGACCTTCTGATTGCTTCAGACATAGGACTCGTCTCTGTACTTGTTTTATTAGATCTTAGTGCGGCGTTTGACACTATTGACCATCAAATTCTGCTACAGAGACTGGAACACTTAATTGGCCTAAAATGTTATGCACTAAGCTGGTTTAAATCTTATTTATCTGATCGTTTTCAGTTTGTTGACGTTCATAATGAATCATCCTTACGTACTAAAGTTTGTTTTGGAGTTCCGCAAGGTTCTGTGCTCGGACCAATCCTATTTATTCTATATATGCTTCCTTTAGGCAACATCATTAGAAATCACTCTGTAAATTTCCATTGTTATGCGGATGATACACAGTTGTGTATCATCCGCAAACAACTCAGAGACTCTTTATCTGATGACATAGTTTCTCTAGATGGCATTGCTCTGGCCTCTACCGCTACCGTAAGAAACCTCGGAGTAACATTTGATCAAGATTTGTCTTTTAATTCTCATTTAAAACAAACCTCACGGACTGCATTTTTTTCATCTGCGTAATATTGCGAAAATTAGGCCTATCCTGACCCGAAAAGATGCAGAAAAACTGGTCCACACTTTTGTTACCTCTAGGCTGGATTACTGTAACTCTCTATTATCAGGTAGCTCTAGTAAGTCCTTAAAAACTCTCCAGCTAATTCAGAATGCAGCAGCACGTGTACTAACAGGAACTAAGAAACAAGATCATATTTCTCCTTTTTTAGCTTCTCTGCACTGGCTCCCTGTAAAATCCAGAACTGAATTTAAAATCCTACTGTTAACTTAAAAAGCTCTAAATGGTCAAGCTCCGTCATATCTTAGGGAGCTCATAGTGCCTTATTATCCCACCAGAACACTGTGCTCTGAGAACGCAGGGTTACTTGTGGTCCCTAAAGTCTCCAAAAGTAGATCAAGAGCCAGAGCCTTCAGCTATCAGGCTCCTCTCCTGTAGAATCATCTTCCTGTTACGGTCCGGGAGGCAGACACCGTCTCCACATTTAAGACTAGACTTAAGACTTTCCTCTTTGATAAAGCTTATAGTTAGGGCTGGCTCTGGCTTGCCTTGTACCAGCCCCTAGTTAGGCTGACTTAGGCCTAGTCTGCCGGAGGACCCCCTATAATACACCGGGCACCTTCTCTCCTTCTCTCTCTCTCTCTCTCTCTCTCTCTCTCTCGTATCCTGTTACTGCATCTTGCTAACTCGGCCATTCTGGATGTCACTAACTCAGCTTCTTCTCCAGAGCCTTTGTGCTCCACTGTCTCTCAGATTAACTCATATCGCAGCGGTGCCTGGATAGTGTGACGTGTGTGGTTGTGCTGCTGCCATGGTCCTGCCTGATGCCTCCTGCTGCTGCTATTATCATTAGTCATTAGTCATACTTCTACTGTTATTATACACATATGACTATTGTCACACATGTATACTGCCAGATACTAATATATACTTTCAACATATTATACCACAGTAGCCAGAACTATAACGATAATATTATTACTTTCATTAATGTTGCTCTCTCTCTCTCTCTCTCTCTCTCTCTCTCTCTGTCTCTCTTTCTGTCTCATTGTGTCATACGGATTACTGTTAATTTATTTTGCTGATCTGTTCTGTACGACATCTATTACACGTCTGTCCGTCCTGGAAGAGGGATCCCTCCTCAGTTGCTCTTCCTGAGGTTTCTACTGTTTTTTTTCCCCCATTAAAGGGTTTTTTTGGGGAGTTTTTCCTTATCCGCTGTGAGGGTCCAAAGGACAGAGGGATGTTGTATGCTGTAAAGCCCTGTGAGGCAAATTGTGATTTGTGATATTGGGCTTTATAAATAAAATTGAATTGAATTGAAAATTGAATCTTGCGGCGGCGCCATTGCTGCAGTGACATGTGTCAGTCATCAATTCATTATGCTGTCATTGTGAACTGACTCTCTACAATGACAGCATCATGAATAGCTGGATTGATGTTAGACAGTGGCCTCCGGTAACTGATGAAGATATCTTAAATGAGTACCGATATTAATATAGAAATTAGTCATTTGTTTGAGTGATAAGCAGGAAAGATTAGAGTAATAGGGAGATAATAGACTGTATCATGTGTAATATAATGTTAGCATACCTTACGTGTGCTGACGTTAGCAAGCTAGCAGCATGACATTTAATTATTATGGGCTCAGGTAATTTTGACCCTCAATCAGAGACCTGTAATTGCCGTTTTTCTGGTCATCGGAAGCCAGGCAATCAATAAAAAATTCTTGAATACCTAAAACAAAACACAATACGTGTTGTTGTTGTTTTTAGTCACGTAGCCTGTCCATAATGATTCATAACATAACATCATCAATCCAGCGTTTCATGATGCTGTCATTGTAGAGAGTCAGTTCACAATGACAGCATAATGAATTGATGACTGACACATGTCACCGCAGCAATGGCGCCGCCGCAAGATGGCGGCATTCACAAATCGCTTGCCGAATTCGTCTATAAGTGACATAGGCAGTAATGAAATCTGTACACAATGGTCAGCTGAAGATGCATGATAGATACAGATGTGAAAAACGATGTGTCTCGGCTGTTTGTGTTAGGATCACCAAAACACGTTAATTACTAGGTGTAAACTCAGACTCTCTTGTGTTGAACACTAAGCCAACTGTAGAGGGGGTGCAATGACATATAAACTCAGTCATCAATATCCCAAAATTTGGTATGTCAGAATCTATCATGCAGTGTTGGGTAAGGGTTACTTTAAAAGTAATCAAAGTACATTACTGCGTTACTTTTTTAAAAAAAGTAACCAGTTACTTTACTGTGTTACTCCCTGAGTAAAGTAACTCAATTACTTTAAAAGTACTTCCAACGTTACTCCCTGAGAAAAGTAACTCAAGCACTTTTAAAGTACTTTTGAGTATTCTACATTTCCTATTGGGCAATGGACCACAGGGCGCTTAGCCTACATTTTTTTGTCTCCAAAATTAAAGTTATGGACCACTTGCCCTTCACTGAGATCCAATTCTCCCATCACAGCCGTCACTTTGACCAGTAGAAACACACAACGATCTGCTGCCGTAGACAACTGTATGACAACAACACCCCAGCATTTTTAATATTTCCTCTAGGGATGTTACCACACAGAGTAAAAGGGGGAAATGATGGTGTGAAACAACAGAGACACTTTGTCAACCCGCTGAGTTAACGTTACTGTCATTAGCATCAAGCTAGCAAACAATGGTACATCCTCACGGTCGGACATAAAGTAATAACATTAACAAATAGCAGCGGGGCTTTTACTCACCACAACTGCAGAGGCTCCCAGCTTCATTTGAAACAGACTACATTATAGACGGTCCGTTATTTATTAATCCCTCTGTGTGTTTATATTTACTTTTTATCTATCTTTATAAAGTTAACACATCGCACCGTCATTTCAAACTCAACACTTGTTTCAAATTAAAAGCCCCTTATAACTTCGGCTGAGAGAATCCCTCCATTTTCTAAATAGGCTTTTATTCTGAAACATTTGTCAGAACTTCCTGTGGAAGATACAGTAGCTTGATAGTTTACAAATGGCGCTTCAAATGTAGCTCCTGCCATCTGCTGATGCTTTTAGGTGACTACAACAACATGTCGGCTGGCACATGAACAGACAGTGACTCAAATAATAGTGAAAGTAATAAAAATAGGACAAGAATAACCCGATGACATCACACACGCTGTGAAAGACAACCGGGATAATTGGTGAGTACCAGCGTGTAAGTGTGTACCAGGCATAATGCAAGTCCTGAGTCTGAAATATGTCTGCCAGCGAGTCCTACTCCACCTATTTAGACTCCACCGTAGACAATGGCAGCATTTCTCTGACCACGTAGCGAGCCACAAGCTCCGTGGCTTCTTTCAGACTGACAGGTTTAACATTATCTCCGTTATTAGAACCAAACGACAGCCGTTGCTGTTTCGAAGCTGAAGGACCAGCGTTCTAAAAGTAACAGAAGTAACTGATGTCTTGTTTGAAAATGTACTTAAGTATTTGATTACTCAAACAGCCAACTAACACGTTAGGTTACTCGTTACTGCAAAAAGTAATCAAAGTACTCTAATGCGTTACTTTGTTGTACCCAACTCTGCTATCATGTGAATGAGAACATCCTGCGCCTAAGCAGCTGCTTAGTTTGCATAATGCTTCAGGCCAGCTCTGTGCTTACAAGTAGAGCAGGAGATACTGTTTCTTTAACACTAACTAAACACAATCTACAACCAATCTGACATTGCATCTTTCCTTATAACCTGCCAAAAGTTAGAATTACAGTAGAATAGAGTGTGAGAAGTTGAAAACGGCCAATTTTGAAGGTGGACAGTATTCTAAGAAAAAACTGCTGCCACATACTAATAAGTAGAACTATTTCTGAAAAGAGCCAAGAGAAAGGAGTGCTGTGTTTTGAGTAACAAGCCCAACACCGACAGAGACAAGAGTTAGAATAGAAGATTGGTTTCATATAATGGAGCATGAGCTGTCTCCCTGTCTCTCTCTCACACACAAACATGCACACTGACAAGAAGTATCTTTTAATAAGCTGTTTTAGACAGCTTCTCCTTTTGTTCAGTAAGTTTTCTGTGCCTTTTCTTCGCTGTCACCCACAAGATAGTTTGTTTTTGGCAGAACTGTAATTATGTTTTTTCCGAGCATTAGTGTGAGAATTAGATTTCTGCTAATTGCATCAAAAAGTGCCTCGAGCCAAAACTGCCAATGTGTTCAGACAGCCCACACACTACAAGCTGGTGACAATATGCGTGTTGCAGGGAGGGTGCTTGTTTCCTTTGCTTATTGAGAGACAGCTACACTACTGTCCAAGGAGACTGTAAGAGGAGGAAGTGGGCAGTAAACTGGGACCTGGAACCATATGGAAGATCTCCAACAGTGGCTGCGCTCCAAGCTGGCAACCCAGGCTTAAAGAAAGCTCCTCTGCTCTTCAATCAGCTCAGATTTATAAAAATAAAGAGCAGCGGAAAGTACATTCACAGCCAAACGTGCCTCTGTTGCTGCTGTAATCTACAGCAAAAGGCCCCGGAAGTTCCACGGGAAAAAGGAGAAAAGCTTTGGCCCGCTGCTAAGATAGAGAGGCAGGGGAAATAGAATTTAGGATGCTCCCAGATAAACTTTTATCTTCTCACAGAGGCAAGAGGCATTTTAAGATGTATTTCAACTGTGATGTCTGTGCTTAGTTGGAGGCTTGAGAGTTTATCCTGCACAGTTTCTAAATCTGTGATAGGATTACTGTTCTATCGCTCCAGGCAACCTAATATTTTCCTAACAACTCACTCTGAAGTTAAAAAGGTGTCCTCTATGAGCACACCTGCAACTTGTTTTAGTCAATCACTGTCAGTCACGCTGAAAATGGTAAATCCTGGGATTTAGACGCAATCCGATTTTCAATTTTGATATAAAGAACAATAAAAATTAAAGCTGCAAGCAGTGATGAACGAGCCCTCGGCTGAAGCGACACTTCATGCAGGACTGAGATGGCACATCCTTCATACAGTGCTGGAAAGACTATTTCACATTTTGTACCATTTCCTCTTTCCACGAGAGGGAGTTGGAGAAGGCACTAATGATATGTCATGTTCTTATACATGAAATATAGACCACAGCTTGTAAATGTCAGGTAATTCAGAAAATAAGTGTCTGAAAAGACGTACTTCCTGTTGCTGCTAGGAGGCACTGTACTCCTCACTGAATATAGACCTGTTCAGGGCGGAACTGTCATCAATCCTGTAAACTTTGGGGAAGGTTGGACCATGTATGCTGGAGTTACAAACCACTTCCTGTTGCATGGCAACACATGGAAGTTTAACGCCTTGCCAAGGTCCCGGGTTTGACGAAAACTCAAGCCTGTTATAACTTTTCTTCTTCAAGGTCTTTAAGCGGGACAGACCAAGGTTTGAAGTTGATCGGATAAAATCTCTAGGACTAGTTCGTTAACTTATGACCCCTGGAAATGGGCAAAAATGCACCAAAACTGCACAGTAAATTTAAAATGGCACACATCCTGTTGGGTTTAGAGTATGGGTCCCAGACACCTTCTTTGTACGTCTTGGGATGTTACATATGCCCACCAAGTTTCATACACGAAGGTGAAAGCAGCTTCAGGGGCTGTTTTTTGTTTTTGTTTTTTTTTTTTCAAAATTTTGTAGGGGGCGCTACAGAGCCATTTTTTGGCACCCGAGCATGAGGCCCTGAAAATATCAAATGTTTTGCCAGATATCATATATCTGTTTCAAAAAGTTTCATGAGTTTTTGAGTATGTTAAGCCTAATGATGCATAGTGAAATAGGATTAAAGAGGCTGTAATAATGACTAGGTATTACATACACAAATTCATAAACTACACAGAGCGGTTCACACTGTCACCTCACAGCAAAAGGGCTGTTATAACCCACTGGCCAGCTGGGGAGTTTACACGTTTTCCCTCTGTCAGCGTGGGTTTTCTCCAGGCTCTCCAGCTTCCTCCTCCCACAGTCCAAAGATATGGAGTTTAGGTTAACTGATGACTTTAAATTACATGCAGGTTTGAATATATATATATATATATATATACATACATACATACATATATATATATATATATATATATATATATATATATATATATATATATATATATATATATGTATATATATGTATGTATGTATGTATATATATATATATATATATATATATATATATATATATATATATGTATATATATGTATGTATGTATGTATATATATATATATATATATATATATATATATATATATATATGTATATATATGTATGTATGTATGTATATATATATATATATATATAGTATACTACCTACAAATGTCCACTCTGAAACATAATGGAACTGTGCAGAGGTGCCGACTGCATTCTCTTTCATATGCACATACATACGCAAGCAAGGAAGTGAGCAAGAGAGGAGAGATTGATTCATGTTTTTTTACTTTACACACTTTACTTTACACAAGCCTCCCGCACACATTTTTAAATACCAGCCAACAGGCTGTTTACACAGTCATCCTTGCAGCTCTCATATGGCAACAACAACATTGTGATTAATGGTGGATGGGTTGCGGGTGGGTGAAATAATACATCATTAATGAGGAAAATATTAATGACATTCTCTAAAGTGTAAACATAGGGTGCAGAGCTGCAGAGCTGCCGTCCGCTGCTGCTGTGTGTCACATTAAGAGAGATGCTGTGTGCGTTTACACATGAAGGCTTTAGATTAAAAACAGCAGCAGCACTGGCAGACTGTGATATGAATCCTCTGTCACATAGTGTTGTCAAGATACTGGAATTTCTAACTTCTGTACAATACTTTGAACAATATCCATATTTAATACCATTTTACATGTTGGAAAAATTGACATTGAGGGCATTGCCTTTAAGTTAAGTTAAGCCTTTTCCTGACAATGTGGACTATATAACTATTTGCTCTTAACGGTCATTTCTTTAGCACAAGTGTTTCTGACTTATCTGTCATTTGACACTGTTGTAATTATGGGTTTTGTGCAGAGGAGTTGTCTAGGTTGTGTTGACTGAAAAAAATACATTCATGAATAACTCAGTGAATATACACAGTACTTTGCAATTATGTAATTCGGCCTGTTTTTAACATGTGTGGCCAACTTTTATCTTCAGTATATTTAAATTAGCCCCTGACCTTACGCAGGATAAGCAGGAATGTATGAAGGATGTTTAAATTGCATTAAAAACATTTTGTTTTTGTTTGTTTTGTCAAATACCATCTGTCTTACTGATCTATCAGCCATGTCCTTTATCTTGTCATTTCTTTTAAAAATTGTCTTCAAGCTGAAGAAGAAAGATAAAAAAAGAAAGATGAAGATAAGCATTTAAAGGACATTAGTTTTCTAAGTCATCACTTGTTAATCTTTAACATTGATTGACCTGCTGCTTTTAACAAATTACAAAAAGTAATTTATTTTATCAAAGGAAGCACTCTTCTTTATACATCATCATTTTGAATTTTTGGGAACATGAACATGGAGATTAACAGTAACACCAAAATGAATAGCACAACAGAAAGAAGATGTTTGCATGTCACATTTGTATGTTGTAAACATATGATGTCAACATTTCTAAAGTGATTTAGTTTATGAGCTGACGTTGTCATCAGGAGGTGGAGGGGATGGTGGATGGTGTGACACCTAGATGTGAAGCCTGCCAAGCTGCAGACCACTGTTCGAGACTAACAAACACTGGTTGTTTTCTGGGGACAACCTTGAGGTGTTTCCACTGATGTTTGTGGCACCAAACCTGAGGAGTATTCCATCAACGTAGCTAAGAATATCCAGACTAAGGTGTAATCTTGAAGTTTGACTAAACGTCAACTCCCAATCTAGCGCCAACCCGTTCCATCAAGTGAAATCAGCTGGCTCCAACTGACACCAATTCAAGTCTCACCTGTTAAGCCTCAACTCATGCACGCGTCCAGGGAAAATAAAAAGCCCACACTAGTTGAGTGTCTAAAATGTTGCAAAATTTCAAAAAAGCAAAGTAAAGAGCGAGCGGAGGCTTTTTCTGCAGTGGAGCAAACACTCCTTATGGAAGTGTATGAGGACTATAAGGACATAATTAAGAAAAAGCCAATACTGCAGCGATTAATGAAGCAAGGGAGTTGGCGTGGCAGAATATTGCCGACAGGCTAAATGCGTAAGTGACAAAGAAAATTCAGCATTTCAGCATAATATCATGTTATATAAATCCCGCGTCAAAGGGACAAAATATATGTAGATAAGAACACCTATTAAATCTAACAATTCAAGTATGCCTAATGAAATCAACCAAATGTGTAAATTAATTTTAGTCACAGACTATTTATCACATTTATCTACTGATTCCTATGTAAATTTCAGATGATGCATTTAATCAAACTATTTTATGTGAATCATCACATTTATCACGTAACTGATTGTAGATTATGACATTTCCGAAATGATCAGTTTATAGGAAATAATCACATTACATTTATCTATTGATTGTAGAAAATGACATTTAGCAAATCCATCAATTCAGTGGAGATGAGGAAATCTATGAAGTGAATGCAGGTGACAGTGAATCAGTTATCTATTTCTCATCAATTGTAAGCTCTATCCCTTATCATATCAAAATAAGGAAAATTCCCTTAAATGTATGGAATGTGCTATAGGATGAGGAACAGACAAACCACAACGGTGTGCGTCCCATTTTCATCCCTCACCGTTTTTACCTCTCTGCAAACACTTGCCTTACTTAGCCTTTCAGCATCACCAACACTATACAGGAATGTACCGCTAGCAAAGAACCTCATTGCAATACAGACTGACTGCACAGTGGTCAGAGACGGGCTGCGGCGTGTGACCTTTATAATGTGTGGTTCCAGCAAACTGCATAGATACACTATGCTTTGCCTGCTGAACCGGTATCTCTCCCACAGATAGGAGTCTGTCTGTATCAGTGGGTTGGTCCTGTCCTGGAAGACCCTTGGGGCTGGTGGTGGTTGGAAAGCCCTCTGGACAATGTGGGCCTCCTCATCAACAGGATCCTTGATGAAGGGGCATGCCATTATTTCCTAATTTACTCTCTCTTGCCCTGTCTCTGTGTCTCTCTCTGGGTGTGTTCCTCTCCTTCTCTTGGATGCATTCTTTATATGGCCATTGTCAGTTGACCTTAATTGGCTGTGACTTCACTAGCCAATTGGAAACAGAGTGGGGTGGGGATGGGAGGGCAATCACATATTCATGAACAATCTTTTTTTTTTAATGCCTCAGTTTCATTTTATTATAGTTTTGTTCTTATTAGTTTGATTTTGGCTGGTTTTTTAATTGTTAATGTTTTTTGATTAATTATGTTATATATTTTATGATCTACATATTATTTTATCATTACATGACAGTTGTGAGTGTGTAAAAGCACTGGCAAACTGTCTTTTAGGTGTCTGTTCTTGTCTATTGAACATTTTTTGATCATAGATGGAGATAATCCTCACCTTAATCTTGCTACAGACCAGGATTGCCTGGCAGCATAAGTTACCATGGTTACTAGGCTGGGATTCAGGTTAACCACCTTGATGGAGTTGTGGCTCAGGTTTATGGAACGGAAACCAGAGTTTAGCTCGATGTATCAGGCTTAGCCAGAACCATAGTTTCCATGGTTACCGATGTGAGGCTAATCCATCAAAGCCACTTTGATGGAACAGAACTCTGACTCACATTAGCCACACTTGGCCATTTAAGCCTGGATTTGCCTTTAGCCTGCTTGATGGAATACCCCCCTGGGTGTTTTAGCGGCATGCAGCAGCATTCTCCAGCTGCATTTTTTGGCACCAAGCCTGTTTTTTTTTTGACCGACATGTTGCGGCATTTCCAGGAGCTTTTGTGCCACTATATGTGAATGTTTCTTGGTTTTGTGCCTAAAGCTAACAACACCTTCACCACAGTGTTGTTGAAAAACATAAAATATATCTGCTACAAACTAAGATACAAATGTAACATAATGCAATCGGGTTGAGCTGCAGCCCAATCACACTTTTACATGTTAAAAACAACTCACTGTTCCCGTTTGTTTGTTACACTGGCTGCTGGTAAGCATCAAACAGCTGTGATTACAGTGACATGCAGCAGAGCCATACACCTGCAAACTGATCCATACTGCTCCATGGGTGCATCAACCACCTCTTTACAGTGTGTGTCTGCATGCAAGTGTGCTGGGTGTGTGTGCATACAACTCTGCTGAAAGCATTCTCTCCCTGTGAGACTGATTGAGGCTCACTGAGATCTATGTGTATGTGTTTGGATCCCCACTGAGGTGAGACTGATTGTCTTTGATAGCACAAAGCACAAATTACTGCAAGAGAGCGTGAGAGACACTGAAACAGAGAGCAGAGAGAGAGAGAGAGAGAGATGAGGTATTCTATATGTTTACACAGCCGCAGTGTTCCAGGCCGACCTCCCAAAGCATCTCAGATGGTTTTCCAATTTATGAATTCCTATATTTGGCTGCTCAGGCTTCACAGAAGGGCTTAGTTTTTATTACATTCTGTTTGCTATAAAACACTCTGATCAGTATGACCATCATAGGACATTTTAGTCAACGCCTGCTTAGACTCTCTACAGTTCTGACCTTACTAGAGGAAAGCACAGGCCATTTTTTACATGTTGGTTTGTTTGGGTTGTCTCAAATGTGCCGAGAATGACAGATACCTTTTAAAGAATTGCTGTTATTTTCAACCTTGGCCTTGTTTTTGAAGATTTTATTGCCATTTTCTACAGTGGCAAGTTTATAGTTTAGTTTATACTATAGTTTATAGTTTTATCAGTGACTTCGGTGTTCCTCTGATTCCTCTGCTTTCTAATACACACTCAGCCAAATGCCAAAGCATTCCATTGTTATTATTATCATCATTATTATTAAGGTCTTTATATTATTGTGTATCTTCCCAGTAGTGTTCCTTATGTATTCAAATCCCAACATCCAAATTCTGGTAGAAGTATGTATGATTTAGCATCAAAATGCTTTTTTCCCAGGCCATCTTAAAAACATTTTCCCTTATGACCTGACATAGGTTTCTGTATGATGACGTAGCAACATATAAACCCCTCAGCCCGCCAAATGTGCCCTTTTGTAACTGAGTATTGTGTGTTATCGATCTTTCATGTGGTTCCATTGGCTTCATCACAAGGTAAATGGTAGATGGACCTGCATTTGTATAGAGCCTTTCTAGTCATCCGACCACTCAAAGCGCTTTTTACACTGTTAGTCACATTCACCCATTCACACACACATTCATACACTGGTGGCCAAGACTACCATCCAAGGTGCCACCTGCTACTCAGTTTTTTTTTTTTAGTCACTCACACACCGATGGAAGCATCATCAGGAGCAATTTGGGGTTCAGTATCTTGCTCAAGGAGACTTCCGCATGCAGACGGGAGGACCCGGGGATCAAACTGATCTTCTGATTGGTGGACGACCCGCTCTACCTCTGAGCCACAGCTGCCCCAGGTGACCTCCAGCAAACACTGGGGTGGTTTGTAGCCAATTGTGAGGAGGTCGGAATGAGAGTCAGCTCCTCCAAGTCTGAGGTCACGGTTCTCTGCCAGAAAACAGTGGATTGCTCTCTCTGGGTTGGGAGAGTTGCTGCCTCAAGTGAGTGAGTTCAAGTATCCTGGAGTCTTGTTTTTGAGTAAGGGTAAAATGGAGCGTAAGATGGAATAGGCAGTAGCATGGTGTCTGCAGTGATACGGGTGCTGTGTCAGACTGTTGTGGTAAAGAGGGAGCTGAGCCAGAAGGCAAAGCTTTCAATTTACCGGCCTATCTACTTCCCAACCCTCACCTACGGTCATGAGCTATAGGGAGTGACCACAAGAATAAGATGACAGATACAAGTGGCTGAAATGAGTTTCCTCTGTAGGGTTGCTGGGTTCAGCCTTAGAGATAGGGTGAGGAGCTTAGACATCCAGAGCAAGCTTGAAGTAGAGCTGCTGCTCCTTTGCAACAAAAGGGGAAAATTGAGGTGGTTCGGGCATCTGATCAGGATCTTCCTGGGTGCCTCCCCTTAAAGGTTTTCTGGGCCATGGACAAGTGGATGAAAATGGAAGGATAGATGGATGACGAACAATTAGCCAACAGCAAGTACTTCGTACTAGCTGTACCAGCTCCCTCGCAATCTCCCTCCAGCCAGCTGCCACTTTATTTTTCGGTTTTTGTAGTGAAATAAGAAGGTACCCGTATTCTTCATTTCAACTTCATGAATGAGCCATTCCTCATCCAATGTGACACTTTCAAAGTGAGTGACAGGAATAAAAAGAAAATTGGTGTTCGATAAAAGTTCAGTTCATCGTATATGAATACTGCCATACTGGTGCAGTTTGAGTTTTCTATAGAGACTAACTCTGCCACGTGACATCTCTGAAATTTGATATCCTTCACATTGCTGTGCTTAGCTCATGGCCTGCCAGACACAAATGGCTTCACTAGTCCATTTATAAACAAATATAATACAGTGTTAATTACATTGTCATATTTTTTATTGCTTATGCTATATGAGATGGATTTAGCAGCATGACGCTGTCAGCACGGGTTGGTGGTGTATGTTACTTTTTAATTTGCCAAAATGTGTCATAATGACAAATGCCGGGTCAGCCAGTTTGCATAAAATCAAACTGGTTTAACCTCGTAAACTCAGCCGGACCAGCAAAACCGGAAATCGACCCAGGTCTTCTGTGGATGCCACACTTTAAAAGTACAGTTTGTGAAATAAACTGAAATGAACTACAGAATGCATTTCTCACTTGAGTTGAGTGTATTACTGTGATTGCACTGTATAAGTGTTAATTTTGACATTCAAATTTTCAGATTGCAGGCACTGCTGGAGTAGCACATTTGTTTACTGTTTATGCACAGTCCTGATGGCAGATATTGTTGCAGCTTGAAAAATATTTCTTTGTATCCTGATTATAATCACCACTGGGAGATGGAAATGTGAAGGTTTTTCCAGTAAGCAGTTTGTATTTTACACATACTGTAAATGCAACATTGTGGCTGTAGGCTTTCGGGCTGTTCTCAAAAACTGTACATTTTCCTACAAAAAGTAATGCACCCAAGTAACCCATGTATTTTGAAAGGCTGCAATCAAGTAACCAATGCGCCGACAGGAGTAAATAAGGAAGCAGTCCCGAGCGGTCCTGTAAGGGGCAGTACACATGACGTATTTTTTGCACCCTCAAATTAATTGTTTTCAATGTAGACGCGCGGCAGGCATGCTCAAACGCCAGAGCGATGCAAGCATTCCCAAGCGCCTATTTTTCAGGTTGCAACGGCTGCACCGCCAAATAAACTGAGGTCAACTATTGGAACACAGCCCACCGTAAATATCAGTCTGTGATAAATATGGAGAAAAGTTGATCATTCTAGTGCAGGGCTGCCAGAGTTTAACATCTGTCCCACAGCCAATTGGCCTACACACAAACCACATTTAGTAACCTTAAATGCAATCTGCCACAATGCTCTTGAAAGCTGGCATAGAAAAGGCACAAGAGTAGCACCCAGCACCTGACCTCACATTTTACCAAGCGGTTAAAGACAGCATGCGTATGACCCCCAGGGAGGCAGGTTGGGGTGGTGAATGGGTCACAAAATTGCAGACTCTCCCCCAAGACCTTCCCTTGTGTTTGGATTTGCTTGACTTTTGAATCATTTTAAAGTATGTCCCCACCATATTTCTTTTCCTAAACCTAACCTCAGTAACTTGTCTACACCTAACCTCCATAATTTTACATTATTAGGTAATTGTACGTTAAGAACATAACGTCATGCATGTGGTGCTAATTCATAAGATATTATACTAACTGTTGTGTGAACACTTTGGATGTTATACAAACCGTTCATTGAGGATATGTTATGGTTTTAAAAACATTTCAAGAGAGGCTCATCTGACTTAACACTAAATTGAAACTGTGTAATAAATAGTGAAATTGTTATCATTTTTAGAAGGGTGAAAATAACCAACATCAAATACAATTTTAAAAAGCCATCAATATATAGACACAACCATGCCTTCAAAACACTCTACTATATGCCACTGCTCAGTACTACTACTTTGAGTGCTAATAGTACCAATATCACATACCCATGAACACCACCACAAACAACAGGACGAACAACAGGTGACTGTGTTCACTGTTGATGGAATTTAGCCATGTACTGTATCATAGAAGGCAGCATACCTGTCTAAGTCCATCTACAGATGTCAGGACCACCTTACTTTTTGTGGGTTGCCAAGCGATGCATAAACTGTCTGATCAACCCAGTCATCACTTTAATCTTTAAAAACTGACGAGTTGAATACATGAATTCTGCATCTGAAAACAAAACAACCATTTCATCTGAAGTTTAAGAAGTTAAAGTGAACATTTAATGACGTTACTCACCTCTCTCCACTCCTTGGTGCCTAGGCCTTGCACGTACAACACCACCACTGAGAAGACAAACAAACAATGCCTAAGTTACATTTCAAGGCACAGCACACATCATGGATGCACATAATCATAGGTGCAGCACTGCAGTACAGCTTGTAATTTTTTTAGTAAATCTAATGACTAGCATCTACACAAAAGCTAAAATAACTATAGAATAAAAAAATTAGAAATGCATAAATATTCATAAAATGTACAATTACATCAAACTCTGTATGCATGAAATATGAATGAGAGTAGTACAACAAAAGATTAAACTTTGATTGTGACTGCAAGGAAATTGGTGTTGCTGCAGAACAATAATAGGGTACTGAAGGGAAAAAATCCAATTTAAATAATAATTGAAATTAAGTCATTGAATGAGTGAGATATAAAAAAATCTACTGTAAAAAATATATCATCAAAGACTCTAATCTGAATCTCTTCCCAGTGTCTTGATGCAGAAAGTTGACTTATTTATTGAATACAAAATGATCTCTTTATTTAAAGAAAACTGTGGACTGGGTGGACTCAACCACAGTGTTTTTGTATCACAGGAAGTGAAACCCTGAACAACACCTTAAAGCTGCCCTGTGGACTTTTCTTGCAAATAAATGGAAACAGTAATGGACTTAATATTTTTTGACCACCTCTCTAGTATTCAACCATTCAAGGCATCTTTACTCTACAAAACCACATTCACACACACACACATTCACACACTGGTGGCCAAGACCACCATACAAGGTGCCACCAGCTCATGCGCTCACACGTAAATAACAGAGCCATCAGGAGCAATTTGGGGTTCAGGATCAGGGGATCAAACCTCTGATCTGGCTCTACCTCTTGAGCCACACCCACCAAAAACATCACATAAAGTGTTACCCACATGCATTGGGCCTCATTTATGTGCATAAAAATACATTATTGGGTGGGGCTGTGGCTTGGAAGATCAGTGGTTCAATCCCTGGCTCCTCCAGTCTGCATGTCGAAGTATCCTTGAGCAAAAAAATTTGAAAACAAATTTGGTCCACAAATACTGTTGCAGAGTGAGCACTTTTGACTTTCATTCTACTCTTTGGTTTACACAGCTACGTACATGATGCAGTGGCACAGAGGAGGAGAAACCTTTCACCATAAGGCTCTGAGATAATATTATCTTGTTTCCTATATGACATGAATGCAGCTGTCACACTGACTGTCCTGCTGAGCCTGTTTGAATTTTAAAACTTTATATGGAAAAAAACCCATCTAATATTCATATTAAACATCAGATTCTGATTTAACCAACATAATTATGAGTCGGGTACAGCATGTTAGCATGGGTAGAGCAAACAAAATGTCATGATTCTGTTACACCCTAAATCATGGTTGATGATGACATTTTTTTACATCAACATCCTTACTTTCCGCAATACCTGTGTATTGTAACTACACTATGGTTATGGGTTGGGAAAGGTTGTGGTTATGACAAATAGTTGCCAAATGGTTAAGGTACAGTTAGGGTGAGACATCTAAATAACACATTCTTACTCCCAATTTGTCACGTTTGTTCAATGGCCCTACACCTGCTAACAGCATGCATCTTTGATGATCCTATCACAAGTTGACATGTATGAGTGCAAGTATAAACGACCATCAAGCACATTATGTTTTGACTACTCAAACCATTTGCCAAGATGGTCTGGGACTCATTTAGCAAATTATCTCTTGTAGTGTAAACACTAATGCATCCTGATGCATCCCTGACAAGGATTATATCAGTGGAGGGCACGGTGGTTGTTTTGCCCATTTTACAATGAGTTGGAGGAGGTGTTACATGGCCGCCCATCGTCTTACCCTGTGGGAGGAGATGTGTTGAATTCTGTAGACAGCAATATCTCCAGCTACACAGACTCAACCACGATAGTGACATGCTATTAGGTAGCTAGCAAGAGTGCTGACATAATAACTGTGCATTAAGCCCTTTGACTTAAAGTGTAAGTGACGTAGTGACAAAATCGGAATACTAGTGGTCAGCTGGAGAAGCACGTTAGACACAGGTGTGAACAGCGATGTGTCTCAGCATTCCACTTGTGTTTGGAGCCCTGAAATGCATGTTAATACCAGGTGTAAACAGGCTCTCTGACACTTTACGTACCCATTTAGTGTGAGTTTTGGACTTAATGCATACAGTTTCCCAAACTTTCCCAAAACTTCTACCATAGGTTCACTTTGTTTGTAGCTTTACTTCCTTTGGTTTAGGAAACGATAGTACATGTTTAGGTTTAGAAAAAA